>NC_053492.1:228476365-228603865 GCF_905171775.1 Rana temporaria
AATCTCTTGTCTCTGAAATCATTAGATTCCTGTGCGCCACCTAGTCAGAGTCTCTCTGAGTTGGTGACAGAGATTCCCGACTCTTCGGTCCGGGAAGTTGTTCCTTCCTTCCAGTGGTCGGTGTTTACGACGGATGCCAGCTCACGGTTTGTGAACCTGGAGGTTCACAAAACTGGGGGGTCCAGTCGGCCCTGAGTCGCTGGACTTGCGTGGACCTATGACCACACCTCCTTGAATGTGTCTGGTCTCGGTAGCTACCCAGGGTCGGGCCTGGCTAGTGCCTGGTGAGAGACCGCCTGGGAATACCAGGTGCTGTCTACTGTTCATTGTCCTACTATTTTAGGCGATCAGGCTATGCTTCTCCTTGTGGTCGACCGATCTGGTTTCAGCCAGACAACGCCACGGCCTTGGCTTCAGTCTACCATCGGGTATGCCGGCAGGCGGACTACTGGAGTCGCCAGATGCTGGACCAGGGCGATTGGTCTTTGTGCTTGGGTTGTTTCGGCTCCCTTGCAGGAGGTGAGCCTCACATGGCATGGATCTCCTGGCAGCTTGTCTTCGCCGCAAGGGTGTCAAAGTTAGTGGCCAGGTCTAGTGATCTTGTACAGACGCGTCAGTCGCGCTGGTGGCCCTGTGTTGTCTGTATCAGTGATTTTTTGCCATTCCTCCATGGTAGTTGCTTCCTCGGCCGCTCCACAGAGTGGATGCTGAGGAGATCCCGATGATTCTAATCACTCCAGATTGACCTCGGTGTCCTTGATACGCTGATATCAGGCGCCTGGTAGCGGAGGCACCCTGGCAATTGCCAGGGCAGGAGGTTCCTGCCTCAAGGTCCCATACTTCCTCCTGTTGTACAGTCACTGACTTGCTCAACATGGTTATTGGAAGCCAGACTTTAGGTGACCAGGGTCTGTCTGACTCGGTCATCTCAACAGGGCACCGTAGTCTTCTTCCGGAGGATCTACCGTCGCACCTCTCTTGGTGCGAAGGGATGGAGTGACGTCCACGGGCGTACTCTCGGTGTCAAGGGTCCTGCTGTTTTTAAAGCTTGGATTGGATCTAAAAATTGCTTAAAGCACCGTTTGGGGGCAGATTTCAGCCTTGGCTGTGTTCGTTTAGTGGCCTTTTTGCGGCCCATTCCCTGGTGGGTCCCCTTTTTTTGTGTGCAAGGGGTTTGTCATATACTTTCCCCTCTTGGCCCATCTCTTCCCCCATGAGTTTTGACTCTGGTGCGCTCGGTTCTTCAGGAACCTTCCTTTTGGAAACATCAGAGAGATTTTCTCTTGACACTATCTCAGAAGGTGGCCCCTTTAGTGGCCTTTACCTCTGTTAGAGGGGTTTCTGAGTTGGCGGTCTTGTCTTGCAAGCCGCCATGCTTGATCCCCCATAAGGATTAGGTGATGGTGCGCCCGCGACCTTCCCTTCTTCCGAAGGAGGTTTCGGCCTTTCATACTTTAGGCGTGGTACGCGCTTTGCGGGTATACCAGCCTACTACGGCTCCATTTCGGAGCTTCTGACTCTCTTTTGTGTCGGTGTCTGGTCCACAAAAGGGCCTGGCGGTCTCGTCGACCACCATTTCTCGGTGGATCAGGCAGGCCGTCATACAGGCCTATGCTTCTAAGGGGCGGGCCCCCCTTTCCGGTCACGGCACTTTCGACCAGGGCAATTGGTGCTTCCTGGGTTTTTTTTTCGACATCATGCGTCGGTCTCACAGGTGTGCGAGGCGGCGATTTGCTCGTCCGTTCACGCTTTTTCCAGAATTTACATGGTTGCTGTGAGTGCATCTTATGATGTTTTTTTTCAGCCGCTAGTTTTTGCCGGCGGCTGTTTAAAGTTGCACCTCCTCCGTTGAGGAGCTCTGCTTGTTTTGGGGTGAAGTTAAAATTGTTTTTACTGATATATTTCCCACCCCTCGTTTTTTGACACTGCTTGGGGACGTCCCACTTGTCAAGATTTAAGGAGCTGTGTCCGTCCATGGACGATAAGAGAAAATAGGATTTTTTGTACTCACCGTAAAATCCTTTTCTCTGAAGTCCATGGACGGACACAGCTCCCACCCCTCCTTTTTAGGTTTGTACTGCTTGTTACGAACTGAGGCTGCAAGCTGCAGTGAGGAGGGTTATGTCTGGAGGGACCGCCCCCTGGGCGGGGCTGTTCAACTCTGTTAATGTAACATGTATTTAACATGTTTCTGCCTAGTCCTCTCCTGTAAACAGGGAACATAACCCACTTGTCAAGATTTAAGGAGCTGTGTCCATCCATGGACTTCAGAGAAAAGGATTTTACGGTGAGTACAAAAAATCCTATTTTTTCTCCAAGATCCATTTACGGATCTGAAGATCAAAGAAACATCCCTCAGTGAGATTCTCTCAGAATGTTGGTCATCCTGGAAGGCCATTCCTACCAAGGCTCAATTCTGATCAATGCCTCTCCAAGGCCAGCATTTTGATGGCCTGGAACAAGCACACTATTTTCGACATCCCTATGAGTCTCTCCAACCAAGCAAGGAACTCCCCATCTTGGTGGATTTCCAATCCAGCTTCTGCCACACCCGTGGAGGGTGATAATAGATGCCAGCCTCACAGGCTTAGGAGGGGTGTTCAGTTTCTCACTGTTCAGGGAATATGATCACGCAAGGAAGCCAAGCTCTCAATCAACATCTTGGAACTCTGAGCAATAAAACTAGCTCTAAATGGACCCCCTTTTTTTTAGGGTCACCCAATCGGGTACAGTCGGACAAACCCACAGACCGCTTCTCTGCTGTTTGCATCCCAGGAGTAGATAATTGGAAGGAGGATTACAGTGAGGGGGGGTGGGGGTATTTGATCCCCTGCTAGGTTTATTTTTTTACAGTGAGAGACAGAATAACAAAAAAAATCCAGATTTTTTTCAAAAGTTTAATTGATTTGATTTACATTTTACTGAGTAAAATAAGTATTTGAACCCTTCACAAAACATGACTTGGGACTTGGTGGCAAAACCCTGGTTAGCAATGAGAGGTCTGATGTTTCTTATAGTTGGCTACCAGGTTTTCACACATCTCAGGAGGGATTTCGTCCCCCTCCTCTTTGCAAATACTTTCCAAGTCATTAAGGTTTAGAGGCTGACTTTTGGCAACTCAAACCTTCAGCTCCCTCCACATATTTTCTATGGGATTAAGGTCTGGAGACTGGCTAGGCCACTTCAGGACCTTTTTTTTAATGTGCTTCTTGAGCCACTCCTTTTGTTGCCTTGGCTGTGTGTTTTGGGTCATTGTCATGCTGGACCACCCATCCACGATTTATTTATTTTTGCCCTGGCTGAGGGAAGGAGGTTCTCACCCACGATTTGACAGTACATGGGCACCGTCCATCATCCTTTTTGATGCAGTGAAATTGTCCTGTCCCTTTAGCAGAAACGCACCCCCAAGGAATGTTTCCACCTCCCACGTTTGAAGGTGGGGGTGGTGTTCTTGGGTCATAGGCAGCATTTCTCCTCCTACAAACACTGCAAGTTGAGTTGATGCCAAAAAGCTTGATTTTTTTTTTCTTCTTTCCTCTCATCTGACCACTAACCCCGTTCTCCTTCTAAATCATTTGAATCATGTACATGTGCTTTCTTAAAGGGGTTGTAAACCCTTATGTTTTTTTCACCTTGATGCATCCTATGACTCAGGAGCCCGCCCACAAGGTAACCCCTCTTGGGAGAGAGCTTCCCAGAGGGGGTTATTTATTGCGGGGAGGATCCGTGGGACCCCAGAAGAGGATGTTCGGGGCCACTCTGTGCAAAACGAACTGCACAGTGGAGGTAATTATGACATGTTTGTTATTTAAAAAAAATAAATAAATAACTGAACCTTTAGTACCACTTTAAGCAGGGGGACCTTGCAAGCTCTTCAGTCTTTCACGGCGTAGTGTGCTACTAATTGTTTTCTTTGGGTCTATTGTCCCAGCTGCCTTGAGATCATTGACGAGATTCTCCCATGTAGTTCTGGGCTCATTCCTCACCATTCTCATAGTTGTTGAAACTCCACTAAAGTTACAAAAAAAGGGACTTTAGGGGGCTGGGGCTTCTCATAAATCACAGAATTTAAAAAATATTACATTTTATTAGAAAAGTTAAAAGGCAAGTCGAAAAAAAAAATGATAAAATCACAATGGATGCAATTACAAATATGGATGACATACAAAAGACCACTGACTCTGTTGGGTAATGTGAGAATACCCAATGCGTTTCAAGTTTACAGCATTGATCCTCTTCAGGGGTAAGTGGTTCTAGAATAAACGTTTTATGTCTATAATTGACAAAAAAATATAAAAATTCATCCTGTATTGGTTGTACAGTAAAAGAGAGCTTTTCAAACAGCAGTATAGATATACACTGACCATGTGGTTTGCATAGAATATCATTGGTATTGCATCCTAATAAAAACCATGGAAAAAGTTGCTGCCATAGACCATTCAGACGAGTCCAGATGGTGGAGGTGCACAGTAAATCCAAACAAGACCACCCACAAAAGGCACTCTGCTTATGCCCCAAAAAGGGAACACGCCACACCAGAGACTGATACACCTGGAGTCTCTGAAAGAAAGAGTATAACTAGTTACAAAAAATAGAATAAAGCATAAGCATATTGGCTAAACTCTATATTGTGTGGTTATTATTCAGCCACTGCACAGACCTTTTTCCTAAGTGGTTTGCAGCAGTGAAGGTGAGATCGCCTAGGTCATACCGTGTGGCATGGGATGTTCAGACTGCACATCAAAATTGAGCTGTTAACCTAAAAAAAAAAAACGGGGGACAGCATAAATATAGGTGGACCACTGAGCATGGCTAGGTGATTGCAGTCCATAAAGTATGGACGGCAAATAGTTCAATGAACTCGAATATTCGAATAAAGGATTCATCCTATAATTTACCTGTGGTGTAGCTTGGTCTCTGTTCAGTCTGGACAGTGCTGTTAGACAGCATGTGACCTGAGCTCCAAATTGACCTCCCATATGAGTGTGTCTGTAATCTAGTGGGTTCAGTTCCGGTGAGCGAGCATCCTGGCATCATCTGCTGAAGGAGGAGCGCCGGATGTGACGTTGCGGTGAGGAGGACCCGCATCAACAGCGCATCTGGGAGCCATGGCAACCAAGTGAACAATAACAAAAGCCTGCACGGCGTAGGAACCACCACGGGCGCCCTCCGTGCGTGGGGTGAATGAGAGTGCAGGGACACATCGCACACTACCCCCAGAGGACAAAAAAAGAAAACCCACAGGTAATCACAAGAGAAATACAGGCTACTCTCCAAAAAGACAGTGTGGGGTTTTTAAGTTGCACCATTCAACGATACTTGAACAAAAAGAGCTGCATAGTTGAGCTGGCAGAAGAAGCCTTTACTGCGCCAATGCCCCCAAAAAGCCAATGAGGTATATCATGGTGTTGGGTATGTTGTAACCAGGCTTTTTTTTGTGGAACTGCTACTTTCTGGCAACTTGACCGTGCACCTCCTTTTTTTGTTAGAGCAGCCTGTATTTCTCCTGGGGTTACATGTGGGTCTTTCATGTGACAACACTGCCAGAAATGTCACTTTGCTACAATGTAAAGTACTGAGTTTACAGCTTGTAGAATGGTGTAAATTTGCTGTCCCCTCAAAATAACTCAACACACAGCAATTAACCACTTCCCGACCGACTTACGACTATATACGGCGGCACTTTAAAGATGGATATCTCGGTAACGGCAGCAGCTGCTGCCACAACCGAGATATCCATCTTTAGTGTGAGCGGTCCTGTAAAAGATAACGGTGGTCTCCGCGGTGGATTCGCCGCGAGATCACCATTATCGGCGGCGGGAGAGGGCCCTCCGCCGCTTACCAGAGCCGTCGGTAGCGGCGGAGGCGATCGGGTCTTTCAGCCTGCTGTGTGGGGATGCGAGTGAGGGCAAGATGGCCCCCACCCGTCCCCATAGCATAACAGGGAGGAAGTGACGTCGGTCCCGCCCATGCGTCTTAAAGGCACATTTTTTTTGTTATTTTTTCAAATGACATTTCCATTTTTTTTTTTTTGCATTTAAAGCGGGAGTTCACCCATAAATTTTTTTTCCCCTTAGATGGATGCTGGATGGATGCTCGTTTTGTCTAGGGGAATCGGCTAGTTGTTTTAAAATATGAGCTGTACTTACCGTTTTCGAGATGCATCTTCTCTGTCGCTTCCGGGTATGGGTCTTCGGGAGCGGGCGTTCCTTCTTGATTTATAATGATGAGAGTACCACTCTAAAAAACAGAAAGTTCAATGTGGTCAAACAGCGCTAAAAATTGGTAATGATTGTCCAATTTCAATAAAATAACGTGCAGGCATTCATCTGAAACGAATTAAGGAGATCAAGGTAGTGAAGATAGTTGATAGAATATCCTACACCTCTTCCCAGGATAAGTCACCACTTGTGGGGCACACTCCCCTTCGGGGTACTCACTCACCAAAAGGCATAATATAGTATACACTGAAAGGTATCTTTACTCTCTGGATCCTCCGTTTCTCAAGTAGGTATCAGGCAAAGGATAAGGCTCCACATAAAAACAGAGAAGGGTACCAGACAATAGTGTAATCCCGTTTTTATTCCATAAAATAAAGCAATCCCTTTTAAAACAACAGATCCCCGCTCTAAATGCACGTACCGCACAATAGATGGTAACACACGTAAGTCCTCGGTAAGTGAAGGTGTCCTCTGACCGGCATCCAATCTCCCAGGTAAACTTCACGAACAAACTTGCTGGCAGAAGTTTGCAGGAAACAGTCGCATGGAAAGAGAACACTCTGAGACGTACGCTTGGAGCGCACGCGTCACTTCCGGGTCGCCGTAAGAATCTTGCCCTGACCAGTTTCGCTGTCCAATCAGCTTCTACAGAGGACGCCCTCTGTAGAAGCTGATTGGACAGCGAAACTGGTCAGGGCAAGATTCTTACGGCGACCCGGAAGTGACGCGTGCGCTCCAAGCGTACGTCTCAGAGTGTTCTCTTTCCATGCGACTGTTTCCTGCAAACTTCTGCCAGCAAGTTTGTTCGTGAAGTTTACCTGGGAGATTGGATGCCGGTCAGAGGACACCTTCACTTACCGAGGACTTACGTGTGTTACCATCTATTGTGCGGTACGTGCATTTAGAGCGGGGATCTGTTGTTTTAAAAGGGATTGCTTTATTTTATGGAATAAAAACGGGATTACACTATTGTCTGGTACCCTTCTCTGTTTTTATGTGGAGCCTTATCCTTTGCCTGATACCTACTTGAGAAACGGAGGATCCAGAGAGTAAAGATACCTTTCAGTGTATACTATATTATGCCTTTTGGTGAGTGAGTACCCCGAAGGGGAGTGTGCCCCACAAGTGGTGACTTATCCTGGGAAGAGGTGTAGGATATTCTATCAACTATCTTCACTACCTTGATCTCCTTAATTCGTTTCAGATGAATGCCTGCACGTTATTTTATTGAAATTGGACAATCATTACCAATTTTTAGCGCTGTTTGACCACATTGAACTTTCTGTTTTTTAGAGTGGTACTCTCATCATTATGTTTTGATGCATACGTCTTTTTGATAGTATGTTTTAAATAGCTGCTTTTTACACACTTTTACCTATTTATATGAAAATCTGGTAAATACTAACATATCCACATTTACTACTTTGAGGTTTGTGTGTCAGACCATTAACCTCTAGGTGATTGACTGAATCATCAACATATCATTTGTGGCCTAGCATCCTGGCGCTAAGGTGTGTCACTAGGCCTGGTGTGGCACTGTATTAATACTGTTCCTTCTTGATTGACAGTCTTCCGATAGGCTTCCGACGGTCGCATCCATCGCGTCACTAGTAGCCGAAAGAAGCCGAACGTCGGTGCGGCTCTATACTGCGCCTGCGCACCGACGTTCGGCTTCTTTCGGAAAATCGTGATGCGATGGATGTGACCGTCGGAAGCCTCTCGGAAGACTGTCAATCAAAATAGGAACGCTCAGTCCCGCAGCCCATACCCGGAAGCGGCGGAGAAGATGCATCTCGTAAACGGTAAATACAGCTCATATTTTAAAATTAGCCGATTCCCCTAGACAAAACGAGCAGGAATCTAAGGGGAAAAAGTGTTATGTACGGGTGAACCCCCGCTTTAAGTCTAAATATGAGCTCTAAGGTCTTTTTGACCCCTGATCTCATATTTAAGAGGACCTGTCATGCTTTTTTCTATTACAAGGGCTGTTTACACGAGTGGGCGCAATTTTTAAGCGTGACATGTTGGGTATCATTTTACTCAGCGTAACATTATCTTTCACTATATATAAAAATTTTGGGCAAAATTTATTGCCGTAATAAAAAAAGGTGATTTTTTTTTTTTCTAAAAAAAAGTGCGCTTGTAAGACCGCTGCGCAAATATGGTGTGACAAAAAGTATTGCAATGATCGCCATTTTATTCTCTAGGGTGTTAGGGAAAAAAAAACATATAATGTTTGGGGGTTTTAAGTAATTTTCTAGCAAAAAAAAATGTTTTAGTCTTGTAAACACCAAATCTGAAAAACATCCAAGGTACTGAAGTGGTTAATGTCTACCACTGGCAACAAAAGTGAGTACACCCCTAAGTGAAAATGTCCAAATTGGGCACAATGAGACATTTTTCCTCCCCAGTGTCATGAGACTTGGCGTTACAAGGTCTGGTGTGAATGGGGAGCAGATGTGTTAAATTTGGTGTTATCGCTCTCACTCTCTTATACTGGTCACTGAAAGTTCAACATGGCACCTCATGGCAAAGAACTCTCTGAGAATCTAAAAAACAGGACAGTTTCCACTAATAACAGGCCTCACCATGGTCGACCAAAGAAGTTGAGTGCATGTGCTCGGCGTCCTATGCAGAAGTTGCCTAGATGTATGAGTGCTGCCAGCATTGATATAGAGGTTGGTGGGGGGTTCAGCCTTTCAGTGCTCAGACCTGCCACTGCATCAAATTGGTCTGCATGGCTCTCTTCCCAGAAGGAAGCCTCTTCTTTTTTTTTTTTTTTTTACTACCACCTCAGCTTTTTACCAAATTCTAGAGACACGCTCATGATTTGATGCTACTTACGTCTGTTTGAGGTTTGCATCATGAGTATTTATCCTGTATGCTATCTTTCTCATTTTGAGTATTTATTAAATATATATATTTGTGTACATAGCAGTATGGATGCCGACCCCCTGTAGAGGCATCCAGGTCTCGACCCAGCTATTTTTCCCCCCGCGCCCCGTATTGGCTGGTCGAAACTGGATTGTTCTCAAACAAGAAAGATATATATATATATATATATATATATATATATATATATATATATATATATATATATATATATATATATATATATTTATTTTTTATTTGCACCCACCCTCCCTCCCCTCATGGCTCCCAGGAATCTCCCGTTTGTCCCTAGTAAAAGAGACAAAAAAAAAAGAAGTGGACAAGAGGAAGAAGACTTAGAACAAGACTTGGCCTCAGCTGTTCGGCTAATGATAACTAGGGAAATGGGAGAGAAGAGGTATGATAAGAATAGAAGAAGGCCGGAGAGGGAAGAAGGTATATGTGTCTCACTTTAGAATGACAAGGGAAGGGATGAAAATTTTTGCGATACCCTTGCTTATATCTAGAATCAATCAGACCCTAACTCTCTCTGCATAGCTCCATGTTTTTTTATATTCCTTCCATTTACCCCATTTCTCCCTATGTTCACTGTTCTTCTCCAAATAACTATCCTTTAGTTCTTCTAATCTATACGTTTCCTCCACTGCGTCTATCCAACTCCAGATATGTGGGCTTTCCGTCTCCTGCCACTTTTTAGGTATAAGTCTCTTGGCTGCATTTAAAAGGTGGGGGATTAGGGACTGCCTATATTTTTTTACGCCCTCTTGGCTGCCATGAAAGAGGACGACCCATGGGTCTTTCTTGATCTCCTCTCCCGTGATAATCTTTATTTGTCTCAATATTATGTCCCAATACGTTTGAATTTTGGGGCATAGCCACCATAAATGGGCCATCGTACCTCTTTCTTGGCAGCCCCTCCAGCAGTCTGCGGACTGACCTGCTTTAAATTTGTTTGCTTTGTCCGGGGTGATATACCATCCTGAGAGGCACTTATAATTTGCTTTGGCTGTACGTATATCTATTGCCGATGAGTGGGTTAATTGCATGATCCTCTGAACAGTGTTAGTCCCCCTCGTGATCCCTAACTCTCTTCCCCATTTGTCTATAAAAGGTGCTTCATCCCGTGTTCCTAACTTGACCAATAACCCGTACAATTTAGTGATTGTGCCCTTAGAATTCTTAGATTTACAAATTTTCTCGAGTGAAGTCAGCTCCGCCTCCGCCCGTAGTGGGCGGGGGAGGTGCCGCACAAAGTGAGTCAACTGGTAGTAATGCCACCTATCCAGATTCCAGTAGTCCGTTTTGGCTTTCAAATCTTCATAGGTCATTATCTCACCGTTTTTAATAATATCCCCCAAGTGCACTGTGTCCCTCCTTATCCAGTTCCCTCCTATTTTTTTTTCCCCAGGTGGGAAATAGGGATTTTCTTTTAGATTCATTAAAGGGGAATTAAATTTCCCTTCTAATTGTGCCTGCGTCCTGTCCCACATTCTTAAAGTGTCCCGTGTTATATCATGTATTTTGTGATCTAGTGCTCTGTGTTGTGCAGGGATCCAAATAATGTTATTCAAATATTTATTTGTTAACGCTTTCTCAATTTGCACCCACCTTTTATCTGTCCTGTCCCGAGCCCACTCTACCGCACGCGATAAGACCACCGCCTTGTAATAACTTTTGATGTCCGGGGCTGCCAGACCGCCGAGTGGCTTGCCCTGTTTTATTATGGAGAGGGATATTCTATGCTTTTTATTTTTCCAAACGTAATTTAATAACAAAGTGTTAAGGATTCTCAGAAATTGCTGGGGGAGAGCAATTGGGACTAATAGAAATGTATAGAGAATTTTAGGGACTACCACCATCTTCAACATATTTATGCGTCCAATCCATGATATGGGTTTATTGATCGTTCTTTTTAATTCATTCTTGATCTCGTTTAATAAGGGAATGTAGTTTATTTTATACATCTTCTGTATTGTGTTGGCAAGTTTTATTCCTAGATACTTAAGTTCTTTAGTCCATGGGAACGCGCATACTTCCTTGACTGAATATACCTCTCTTTTATTTAAATTAATGTTCAGGATTTCAGATTTGGTTACGTTAATTTTAAAGTTGGAGATGGCACCATATTGTTGCAAGACTCTAGAAAGCTTGGGGATAGATTTGACTGGGTTAGTTACATAAAATAATATGTCATCGGCAAAGGCCGATGGTTTGTGTTCCTCCCCTTCTACTCTCACTCCGTTGATGTCCGGGTCGTTACGAATAGTGGCCAGCAGCGGCTCCAGGGATAGGATAAAGAGGAGGGGAGACAATGGACACCCCTGTCTCGTCCCGTTTTTCATCTCGAAGGGTTCCGATAGTATGCCATTGATTTTTATTTGCGCGGTAGGGTGGTGATATAATGTTTTGATCCAGCGGGACATCCTGGTTCCTATTACCATGACAGTGAGAGTTTCCATCATGAGCCCCCAGTCTACCCTGTCAAATGCTTTTTCAGCATCGACTGACAGGAATAGACCTGGGGGCTCGTCTGCCTTATGGTCTGAAGCAGAAGAATTGCCCTTAGGCTGTTATCTTTGCCCTCTCTGTTGGGCACAAAGCCTACCTGGTCGGGGTGCACCAATAAGTGCATAACCCCTTTCAGGCGGCCCGCCAGAATTTTTGCAAAAAGTTTAATGTCTGTGTTTAACAGAGAGATAGGTCTGTATCCCGAACATAAAGAGCTATCCTTGCCTTCCTTCAAGATTATTGCCACCACAGCCGCTATAGCTCCGCTACTAGTTTCAAATTCCGACCCCAATCCATTAAAATATTTACAGAGTCTCGGTATCAGGATGTTACTAAATCTCTTATAATAAAAGGTGGAAAACCCGTCCGGCCCCGGACTCTTTCCACCAGTGGTGGAATTTATGGCCCTTTTTATTTCTTCCTCGGTTATGGGTCGATCGATGGTCAGGCTTTCCATCTCCTCCAATCTAGGAAGTCTTGCATTATCCAGAAACTCTCGGGTCTCCTCCTCCCTTTCCCCTACCTGCCGACCTGGGTGTTTTATTGTGTATAGGTCCTCATAGTATTTTTTAAATGTATCCGCGATTTTGCAGGTTGCGTAAACCAATTTCCCGTCTTTACCTTTAATTTTCTCAATATAATTCCTGGCTTTCTTTTTTTGGGCCATTTTAGCTAAAAATTTGCTTGGTTTGTTTCCCCATATGTACCTCTCTTTGGAAATGCAGTTTAGTTTATACCTTACTTCTTGTTCCATGATCTCCTTGAGTGCGTCTCTTTTTAGAATTAAGTTATGATAAATCACTTTTGATCTCAGCGCTTTGGGTTCACGCTCTAGAATCTCTATCTCTTTCCTCAGGGTGATAGCTTTACTTTTTCTCTCCTTTTTTTTTTTTTTTGCGCCCTCTGCAATTAGAATCCCTCTGATAAAAGCTTTGTGCGTCTCCCACAGGGTTGCGCTGGTAATCCCCTCTGTGTCATTCGTGAGGAAGAATTGTTTTAATCCTGCCTCCACCCTGCTTCCCCCTCCTTCATCGTGGATCAGGCTATCATCCAGGCGCCACGTCGGCCGCTGTCTCCTTTGTGCAGCTAATATAATTTTCATAGAGACAGGGGCATGGTCCGATAGTCATAATTCCAATTTCTGTCTCCGTAATAGCGTCAATCAACCTGTGGTCCGCCAGGATGTAGTCGATCCTAGAGTACGTTCCGTGGGGGGGGGAGAAAAATGTGTAATCGTGCTCATTTGGATGGTTAATCCGCCAGACATCCACTAGTTGACAATCATGGAGCTTATGTTTAATTCTCTGTAGATGCACATTTTTTGTCTCCCTCCCACGGAACGTGCTTTCTTCTGTTGGATTAAAAACAAAGTTTAAATCGCCCATCAGGATTATAAATCCCTCAGCAAAGTTGTTCAATTTTCCCAGAATTTTATTTAAATATTGGGTTGGGTGCACATTAGGGGCGTATATGTTGGCTAAGGTGTAAATAATATTTTCAATCCTTATTTTAAGGAACAGGAATCTCCCTTCTGGGTCAGTCATCCTTGCCTCCAAGGTAAACCCGAACCCTCTTGTAAACCCAATTGCTACTCCCCTTGCGCGTTTTGAGATGGAATCACCGTAGACCCAAGTAGGGCACGCCGGGGAGTGAAGCTTGATATTAGCTTCCAGGGTCAAATGAGATTCTTGAATAAACGCTACATCCGCTCTAAGTTGTTCGATCTCTGCTAAGACCTTTAATCTTTTACCTACTGAATTTAATCCCTTTACATTATAGGATAAAAATTTTACTTCTGTCATTTCCAATAACTAAGTCACCTCCTTACATACACGGGACTTTTCCGGAAGATCCCTGGGAGCCATGACCCACCCCACGTCCCACCCCCCTCCCCTTCCCCCCCCCCCCACCCCCCCACCCAGGCCTAACCATCGCCTCTGAACCGTGGGGATCCTCGATCTCCCCTACCCGTCGGTTCTCGTGGATGAGGTGGGGCCTCGCAACGTCCCACCCTCCCATTTTCCCCCTCAAGATATTCTTCTGGGGGTTGATCTTGTATGGGTAGGGTACGGACCTGGCCTCCTTACTCCCCTTTCCAGTCCCCCCCCCCTCCCTCCCCCTCACCCTCCCAGTCACCCTAGATCAGACCTCTTCTAACCACTAGAGGAGGCAATCTGCGTCATGTGACTATTCAACCCAACCTGGGATCTCCAACACGGGCATGTCCAATTTGCGACAGAACCCTACCAAGTCCTCAGGAAATATCAACTTTGCCGAGATCCCCTCTTTGTGACCTATCAGACATGCCGGGAACCCCCATTGATACTTGATATTAAGCTGGCGCATCTGTTCCAGGGGAGGTTTGAGAAACCTTCTCCTGGCCAGAGTTTCCCAGGCTAAGTCCGTGAAAATCTGGATATCAGTCCCGTCGTAGCATAGGGGGGGCTTTCTTCTCAGTTTTGACCAGATCTCGTCTTTATCTTCAAAATATCTGAACCTCACAATAATGTCCCTGGGCCATTTGCCTCCTCCCTCTCTCATCTTTCCTACCCGGTGTACACGTTCGATTTTGAGGGGGCCCTCCGTGCCATTATCTAAGAGGGGGATAAATAGGTCGTTGAGAATTTTTCTCAGATCTTCCCCTTTCTCCTCCTTGATAGATCGTATTCTTAAATTTTGTCTTCTGTTACGGTTCTCTTGGTCCTCTAATCGGTATTGCAGCCACCTCTGGTTTTGTTTCATCGTCTGATGTTGGTTTTTTAATTCGTTTAATTCTAGATCCTGTTTCTCCATTTTTTTTTTCCACTTCCTCTACCCGTTCCAACATATGAGATAAATCCTTTCTTAATGAGCTAATTTCTTCTCTAATCGCGATTTCCACTCTCCTTAACATCCCATCCAGTTCCCCCTTTGTGGGGATGTGAGTGTCCAGTCTGGGGTCGTCCATTTGGCTTACCTCATGTTCACTTTCTATTGAAGTGTCCACAATTGGGGTAACTACCCCCCCTACTCCCTTTTTAGTTGTCCCAGTTTTTTCTGCTCTTTTTAACTGGCCTGGGCTCTTGGAGCTCCCCTCAGAGGTCATATAGTGTCTGATCGTACTGGTGGGGGGGTTATCTTTAGGGATTTTCGGGGCGGCCCCCCTTGTAGATTTATTCATGTTATATTTCTTTGTCCCTCTAATACGTTTCCCCAGTTTGAACAGCAGATGGTCGCCTCCCCACTTTTTTTTTTCTTTTTTTTTTAGGCGGTGGTTTTTGTTTATTTAAGGAGGGATGGTGATACAGAGCGGTATTAGCTTCTCCTTCTGGGGATTTTACGCTGGTGTTCTAGGGAATCATGGGGTCATCCTGTGTCGCTTAGACTGTGAACAAGGGGGGAAATCCCCTGCACACGGTTTTAAGGGTGCTATACCCCCCATTGAACCAATGTAGCAGACCAGGCAGGGCTCGTACAGTGGACAAATGGTGGGGTAAAAAAAAAAAATGACTCCAATATTTCCGCCAGTGCTTCAAGTCCAACCCACAGTGGTTTAACAATGTTTAGCGCCGAGGGAGATATGATATCTCTAGGTAGCTGGGGCCTTTGCGGCCAAGCCCCCTTACCAATGACCTCAATATTTATAGAGTGAGGATTCACAGTCCGTGGGTGTTTAATTCATTTGATACATTTAGTAACACTGTATAATGGATGCGGGTTGTATCTTGATGGAGACTAGGCAGCTGGGTATCCCAAGGTGTTCAAAACAATATTGCACATGTTGTTCAAACTGAGACCATGGCTAGTTTCACTAGCTAAGTTGCATCAATTACATATGGAGTGAACCTTACAGTACAGTGGTGTATGACACTCTTACCACCTCCCTGTGCTGTCAGGGCTCGATCCCAGATTCATCAACTGGTCTAATTGCATCTTATAAGACAAAGAAAAAGGTTGATATTACCTGGTGGGCGATTTTTCTTTTTCCCCAGCCTAAGACCAGAATAGCCTGATATCACGGCAGGCGGGGGGGGGGGGGGGGGGGCGGCCGCTATGTGCATCCCCGATGGAGGCTTCCGTGCCTTCCTCTGTTGCACCGCGCCTCCCCTGCCCCCCTCCTCGGGGGGCAGGGGTTAGGGAAGGCTGGTTTCCTGGGGAGCAGCGTGGGACGGTATGTCGGGCGTCCGGCGTGTTGGCAACTAGCAGCTCCGCAGACTCCCGCTCTGCATCGTAGCTGCTGCCGCTGGGACGCCGTCGGATCTTCCTCCTTCCGTCTCCCGTGTTCAGCTCAGGTCCGTAGCGTCGGAGACCCCTCCCTCGGACGTGCGTGCTTCACGTGCACCACGTCATCCCAGCGCCAGAAGGAAGCCTCTTCTAAAGATGATGCACAAGAAGAAAGCTTCCATCAGTTTGCTGAAGACGAGCGAAAATAAATATCTTAGAGCTGCACGATTCTGGCTAAAATGAGAATCTTTTTATTTTTGCTTGGAATAGAGATCACGATTCTCCCGGTGTAAAATCTTTCACATTACACAAAAAAAAAATTGGCTAACGTTGCTGTTTTCGTTTTTTTTTTTTTTTTTTTTTTTTTTTTAGTGTATTTTTTTTAACTACTTGGCAACCGGCCCATAGCCGAATGACGGCTACAGGGTGGTTGCTTAACTCTGGGAGGGCGTACATTGACGTCCTCCCAGAATCGCGCTCCCGCTGATAGCGGGGGTTTACCACGTGATCACTTGTAAACAACCCGGCGTCATGTGATGACGCCAGTTCCTCGCTCCCCTCTCTGTACCGATCCGTACAGTGTGAGAGGAGAGGGGAAGAGAGCGGAGGCAGCAGCAGTGCTGTAGGCTGGATCTGTGACAATTGCAGTCACAGATCCAGCCATCCCTGCCCCATACTGTGCAATACACAATACCCTGCAATACTCTGCCCTATACTCTGCAATGCCCCACAATACTCTGCAATACCCCGCAAAACGCCCCCCCCCCCCTCCTGCTTCTACCGACTCAACGCTAAGATCAAAGCCAGGATTGTTTTTTTTTTATTTATTTTTTTATTATTATTTCAGGCTTCCCAGCCTAGAGGTGAGATGTGGGGTCTTATTGACCCCACATCTCACTGTAAAGAGAACCTGTCATATTCCTATTACAAGGGATGTTTACATTCCTTGTAATAGGAATAAAAGTGATCAAAATGTTTTATTTTTTGCGGAAAAACGTGTCAAACTAAAATAAATAAAGTAAAATGAACAATAAAATATATATATTTTTTTTAAAGCGCCCCTGTCCCCGTGTGCTCCCATGCAGAAGCGAACGCATACGCAAGTCCCGCCCACATATGAAAGCGGTGTTCAAACCACACATGTGAGGTATCTCTGAGAACGTTGGAGCAAGAGCTATAATGTTGGCCCTAGACCTCCTCTGTAACTAAAAACATATAACCAGTAAAAATATTTAAAACGTCGCCTATGGGGATTTTTAAGTAGCAAAGTTTGGCTCTATTGCACGAGTGTTCAATTTTGAAGGGTGACATGTTGGGTATCTATTATGCAAAAACATTGGGCTAACTTTAATGATTTTTTTTTTTTTTTTTAAGCACAACAGTTTTTTTTTTTGTAAAAAACACGTTAGAAAAATTGTTGCGCAAATACAGTGCGAGATAAAAAGTTGCAACGACCACCATTGTATTCTCTAAGGTCTTTGCTAAAAGAACATATATAATGTTTTGGGGTTCTATGTAATTTTCTAGCAAATAAATTATGATTTTTACATGTAGGAGAGAAATGTCAGAATTGGCCTGGGTGCTCCAGAACGCCTGATGGTGCTCCTTGCATGTTGGGCCTCTGGCCACGCTGTGTAAAAGTCTCACACGTGTGGTATCGCCATACTCGGGAGGAATATCAGAATATGTGTTTGGGTGTAATTTGTGCTATGCATATGCTGTGTGTTAGAAATAACCTGCTAATTTGAACATTTTGTGAGAAAAATAATAAAAGGGGAAAAAAAAAAATCTTGATTTACAAAGAATTGTGGTAAAAAATGACAACTTCAAAAAACTCACCATGTCCCTTTCTAAATACCTTGGAATGTCTTCTTTGCAAAAAGGGGTCATTTGGGGGGTATTTGTACTTTTCTGGCATGTTAGGGTCTCAAGAAATGAGATCGTCCGTCAGTACTTCAGGTGTGATCAATTTTCAGATATTGCCACCATAGCTTGTGGACTCTCTAACGTTCACAAAGACCAAATAATATACACAAATTTGTACTTATTTTTACCAAAGATATGTAGCAGTATAAATTTGGGGCAAAATTTATGAAGATAAAACACTAATTTGCTAAATTTTATAACGGGAAAAGAAGAAAAATTCCATTTTTTTTTTAAACAGAATTTTCAGCCTTTTTTTTTCTCTTATAGCGCAAAAAATAAACCCAACTGATTAAATACCACCAAAAGAAAGCTCTATTTATGTGAAAAAAAGGACGAAAATTTCATTTGGGTACAGTGTTGTATGACTGAGTAATTGTCATTCAAAATGTGAGAGCACTGAAAGCTGAAAATTGGTCTGGTTATTAAGTGGGTTTAAGTGCCCAGTGGTTAAATTGCATTTGAATACCGCTGTGCAAATACGGTGTGACAAAAAATTGCAACAACCACCTTTTTATTCTCTTCTAGGGTCTCTGCTAAAAAATATATATATATATCATTTTTGGGTGCGCCAAGTAATTTTCTAGCAGAAAAAGATTTTTACTTGTAAGCAACAAATGTCTTTGGTCTTTAAATGGTTAAAGGGTCACTAAAGGATTTTTTTTTTTTTAAATAACAAACATGTTATACTTCCACTGTGCAGTTCGTTTTGCACAGAGTGCCCCCGATCCATGTCTTCTGGGGTCCCTCAGCGGCTGTCTCTGGTCCTCTCCGCAATTAGTAACCAGTCATGCGAGAGCTCGCATGGTGGTCACTAATTGCAGGCGCGCTCCCGCGATACAGTGAGCGGCTATGGCCACTCACTGTATCACTCGGCCCCGCCCCTCGGCGCGCCGCGTCACTGGATGTGATTGATAGCAGCGGCGCCAGCCAATGGCTGCGCTGCTCTTAATCCATCCGCTCTAGCCAATCAGCAGCCAGGCTGAGCGGCGAAGAGGATATCGGGACCGCGCGGGACTTTCGGCAGCAGCAGATGTTTTTTCACCTTAATGCATAGATTGCATTAAGGTGAAAAAACATTTTCCTTTACAACTCCTTTAAACTTCCCTCATCTACACCCGGAGTTCTATCCTTGGATAAAAGAACAAAAATATAGTTTGTTTCTGCTTCTTCTGTGTTGTAATAAAACTTGGCAGGCTGCCTGGATTTTGTTTTTCCAGTTGTGAGAACTCTCTGCATTTGTTAGATCATGACGTGCTGTTTTGAAGATCGGGAAGGGAAAAGGATCGCAATTTCGATTCTTAACGATTAATCGTGCAGCTCTAATGTGTATGTGTGTGTGTGTGTGTGTGTGTGTGTGTGTATATATATATATATATATATATATATATATATATATATATATATATATATATATATATATATATATATATATATATATATGTGTATGTGTGTGTATATATATATATATATATATATATATGTATATATATATATATATATATATATATATATATGTATGTGTGTATATATATGTGTGTATATATATATATATATATATATATATATATATATATTCTATATCATTTTATATTCAGGTCCATAAATATTGGGACATCGACACAATTCTAATCTTTTTGGCTCTATACACCACCACAATGGATTTGAAATTAAACAAACAAGATGTGCTTTAACTGCAGACGTTCAGCTTTAATTTGAGGATATTTACTTCCAAATAAAAAAAACGGTGTAGGAATTACAACAGTTGGTATATGTGCCTCCCACTTTTTAAGGGACCAAAGGTAATGGGATAGATTAACAATCCTAAATCAAACTTTCACTTTTTAATACTTGGTTGCAAATCCTTTGCAGCCAATTACAGCCTGAAGTCTGGAACGCATAGACCTCACCAGACACGGGGTTTCATCCCTGGTGATGCTCTGCCAGCCCTCTACTGCAATTGTCTTCCGTTCCTGCTTGTTCTTGGGGCATTTTCCCTTGTCTCCAGCAAGTAAAATGCATACACAGGAGCTGCATCGCTGTATAAATGTGAATGGTCCCAAAAACGTGTCGTGTGTTTACAATAAAAAATCGCAGATCGCCGCCATTACTGGTAAAAAAAAAAATCCATAAATCTATCCCTTATTTTGTAGATGCTATAACTTCTGCGCAACCCAATCAAACGCTTATTCCTTTTTTTTTTACCAAAAATATGTAGAAGAATACGTATTGGTCTAAACTGAGGGAGAAAAATTGTGATTATTAGATCAAAAAGTAAAATAAAAATATATATATATATATATATATATATATATATATATATATATATATATATATATATATATATATATAAATAAATTTTTTTGTTTTCAAAATTGTCGCTCTCCTTTTTTTTAATAGCGCAAAAACCGCAGAGGTGATCAAATACCACCAAAAGAAAGCTCTATTTGTGTCTATCAGTGTTGCATGACCGCACAATTGTCATTCAAAGTGCGACAGCGCTGAAAACTAAAAATTGGTCTGGGCAGGAAGGGGGTGAAAATGCCCTGTATTGAATCGGTTAAGCAGCACAGCACAATTTCTTCATATGAAATGATCATTGCTTCTGGTTTCTTAGACCATACAGATGATCGGAGCCATTGTTATCTGATCGGCTCTATGGTCCGCCAGCTGCACTCTCGAGCATGCCGGTAGGGCAGGAGAGCCATGGAAGGCGGCGGGAAGAAGGTCACCTCCTGCTGCTCGTAAAAGCATTCCAGTGGTTAATTGGCTGCTAGGATTGCTACTGCAGGCACCATCCCGGTATAAACACTAAAATCCACTCAAACAAAGCAAATGCTTCTCTGGTGTGTATTTGCCTTAATATAAAACACTTGGTGTGAATACTGTCTGGTATTTCTTTTTTTCTGTGTTCTACATAAATCATTTCTGACAGTAGATTTCAACACCAGGTAATCCTGGAGACAACCCTGCCCCCTCTTCAGCTCCGAGCAGGTGATTGACAGCCTTAGCTGTGCATGTTTTCCTACATGACTGTAGAGGTGTGAATTCACTCCACTCAGGCCTCAGATTGCACTCAGCCAAGTGCTGTGCAGTGTATGACTTTCAAAAAGTTAAGGTTTATATATAAAAAAAGTAAACTTTTTTTTATACTCTCCGATGCTGCATCTAATCTCCCCACAGGCTCTGCACTGAGACCTGAGTGATTTACACTCCTCTGATTGCTCAGTTCTCACCTCTGCAGAGAGCTAGTAATGGTCAGTCACCACCTCTGCTCTGCCCTTCCAGCTGTCACTGGAGCTCTTGGCTGAAGAGTGGGTAGAAGTGTCTGGATGGATACTGACTGTAAAGTTGGAATTCGATCCAGAGCCTGGAGAACTCCTTAATTGGGCCAAGATGGTAGATCTGGTAGAAGTTTGGCGATGGGAAAAATGCATCAACTAGTGCATACTCCTGTTTTTATAACACAGGGAACTCACATTTAAAACAGTAATCAGTGTATATCAGAAACAAACAGCGAGCTCACACTGTGCAAACGTAACTTCCGGTGTCCTTGTGTCTGACACGTATCGTCACTGTCATCATCATGTGACAGTGACGATACGCTTTACACACTAGGACACCGGAAGTGACGTTTGCAGAGTGTGAGCTTGCTGCTCGTTTCTGATATACACTTATTACTGTTTTAAATGTGAGTTCCCTGTCTGTTATATGTTTGAATAAACCATTGAGTGTTTAAAACATATTACACTAGAGAGCCTCCTCTGTGTTTTTCTCTTCCCTGCCTGGTGACACACTTTGGAGCTGTCTTACCTTGCTGACCACCCAGCCTGGAAGGAAGCCTTAACCCCCTAGGCACCACACTACTGAAAGGACGGATAGGAGTTATCCCCTCTACCCCCAAGTGATTCCATTGGTTTTATTGAATGCTGCTTACCTTGCAGCCGTAAGGTAATTTGCTAGCACACCTTCGGGTGTCGCCTTTCCCCCGAAGATTCACCAACAAGTCGAATGACCAGCTGTCGTTGCTAAAGCAAGAGCGTAGAAGAGCAGAAGCTGCTTGGAAAAGAAGCTCTTCAGAGGTAAACCACACTACTTATAAGATAATAACCAAGAAATACCACAAAAATCTTTATGGCCAAAAAAAAATCACATCTCCAACACCATCGCAAATGCCCTAAACCGGCCCCGCAAACTCTTCAAACTGGTCACTCAGACTATGAACCCAGCTTGTTTAGAGGCCCCCAATTCCAACTCACAAGAATTTTGCAACAAATTATCGGATTATTTCATCAATTAAATTGAAAAAATCAGTGCAAGCATTCAGCAAAATAGAACCGTCATCAACCCCCCCCCCCCCCCCCCCCCCAAGCCAAAACCAAACACCCACATAAAACCATCCCAATCAACAAATTTTCTCTCTAAAACCAATTTCCATCAAGGCCACTAAAAATATCATCGGTACTCTGCGAAATAGCACAGCGCCAAATGATATCATCCCCACCAAACTGCTGAAAGAATGTGCCAATATATCTATCATGCAGCTCTTAAACCAATCGTTTGAGGGCATGGTGCCCACCTTGCTGAAACGAGGTATAATAAAACCAATCCTAAAAAAAAACACCCTCGACCCAAAAGATCCAAACAACCATCGACCCATAACAGGCCTAAATGTCTTCTCCAAGGTAATGGAGAAAGAAGTTGTACAACAGCTACAACGTCATCTAGACACCCATAAATTACTCGATCCGTTTCAATCGGGTTTCCGTCCTGGTCACGGAACAGAAACAGCGCTGCTCAAAATATGGGATGATGCCCTCGAGGCAGCAGACGAAGGAGAATCTTGTCTTCTGGTACTGTTGGACCTAAGCGCTGCTTTTGACACGGTAGACCACAGATTACTACTGACTCGGCTAACAGAAGTAGCCAGAGTCGCGGAATGTGATTTAGCTTGGTTCTCCTCCTTCTTGGAAAACCGATCACAAATAGTGAAACTGGGGCCTTTCACTTCTGAAAAACGGACGGTATCATGTGGAGTCCCTCAGGGATCCCCTTTGTCGCCTGTTCTGTTCAATATTTATCTCCGCCCTCTTTTTGAAATCCTCAGCAACCAGAAGTTACTCTATCACTCTTATGCGGATGACACACAACTGTATTTTTGCATATGCAACAAAAAGGATCATTCTCTTGGACTAGAGAAATAACTTACTTTGATAGAAAACTGGATGACAAAGAGTTATCTTAAACTCAACGGTTCGAAAACAGAACTTCTCCTGTTTCAAGCCAACCGGAAAAATTATCCCACGACAACATGGACACCCCCGCCCATTCTGGGTAAAACTATCACCCCTAGCACCAAAGTCAAAAGTCTCCAGAGTCATCTTTGATACCAACATGACCATGGATGCACAAATAGGGTCAGTAGATCGCACCATCTGCTGCGCCTACTACGCAGGCTCACTCCCTTTATCCCGAAAGAAGACGCTGCAGTCGTGGTGGGAACAATTATTATCAATTCCAGACTTGACTATGCAAATGCCCTCTACCTCGGACTCCCCAAATTCCAAATCACTCGTCTGCAAGTCGTTCAAAATATGGCCGCTCGATTAGTGACCGGCAAAAAACCATGGGAATCAATCTCTCCTTCACTGCGATCCCTTCATTGGTTGCCGGTAAAAGACAGGATCTCCTTCAAGGCACTCTGCCTAATGCATAAGTGTATTCAAGGAATCGCCCCCCAATATCTATGAGAAAAAATAAAAGCTCATAACCCCAATCGTATTCTGCGATCCACAAATAAAAACCTTTGTTCAGATACCCAAAGCCAGATACAAGTCCAAAGGAGATCGAAGGTTTGCAGTCCAGGGACCCCGACTGTGGAACGCTCTACCAACCACCATCCGATTGGAGTTGGACCACTTGGCCTTCAGGAGAAGGATTGAAACCCATCTCTTCTGAGGTCAAAGGGTTTCACTCACGGAATGGATACAGCGCCCAGAGGTGATTCAGTTCGCATGTTTTGGCGCTATATAAGTTTTTCACTCACTCAACAAGTCACCTTGCCACCTGCTGATGTCATTTAGCCCCCAGCACTTCACTCGCACTTTGCAATTCCTTTTGATTAAATTGCATCACCTCTTGGACTGGGTCGCAGTTGCATCATCCATCATTGGTGTATATCAGTCATGTTCAGTCATTCATGTTGATGGGGAACAGAACACCATCCTGCGATTTTCATCTGCGACTGCATACATTATCTTTACGTTGCTATTCTATTTCTGCACCTTGCAATTTCTTCACCTCTTTGACTGAGTCGCAGTTGCACCATTTACACTTTGTAACAATTTGACAATCTTGCGGTTCCATCCACCATTCATATGATGTGATTTTACTTACATTATACAGTCACCTATTTGTATGTATGTATGTGCACTCTTATTCAGTTCACTATTTTATTCATCCATCATTGTTGTGTATCAGTTATATCCAGTCATTCATTTTGATTGGAGCATAACACCATCCTGCGATTTCCTCTGCGACTGCATATATTATCTTTACGTTGTGATTTTATTTATGCACCCGAGTCACTTTATTTGCACATTCATTCAGTACACCTTTTGGATGCACCTTATCTTGGCATTTATAGTGATTTTTATCTTTTTAGTCAGTCTATTTGCATATTTGCACATTCACATCAATTATACTATTTTGGTTATTTATACATTTTACCAATTACACCATTCTATGCTATTGGAGCGCAACACCATCTCTTGATTTTTTTTTTTTTTCATTTCTCACTGTGGGTAGTGGTTGGCCCATACGGTAGTTGCCGCACCTTTACCCTCTGCACACAGTTTCCACTGTAGTGCAGGAATAACTACCTTACCCATGTTGGCATACACGATTTCCAATGTGGACATATGAAGCGGAGTTTCATCGCACTAGTGTCGCCAATAGGTGTCAACCGAGGATGAGATGACCAAAACTCAAAGGCAATTCATCTAAATAGTACATTGGCAAAAGGAGAAGAGAATAGGCCATAGTGTGATACCATTTAAACAGGAAACATTTATTGTTTAAGTAAAAATGGACACTCGCATTTGAGAAGGTATTTTAAAGCATGTAGATAAAATCAAATCTTGCAGTGGCTTCAGCAGAGCCCGACCGACGCGTCTCATCCTAATAAGGCATCATCTGGGGTTAAATACTTAAGCCTATTGCATGGACTAAATATAATATTAACCACTTGACCACTGGGCACTTAAACCTCCTTCCTAACCAGACCAATTTTCAGCTTCTCCCGTCGCCCCCGCCCCCCTATAAGTTAGTAATTAGTAATTTTTCTTCATAAATTTTGGCCAAAATTTATAATGCTTCATATATTTGGTAAAATAACCCAAATTGGTTTATATTTGGTCTTTGTGAAAGTTATAGAGTCCACAAGCTATGGTGCCAATGTCTGAAAATTGATCTCACCTGAAGTACTGATGGCCTATCTCATTTCTTGAGACCCTGACATGCCAGTAAAGTACAAATACCCCCCAAATGACCCCCCTTTTTTTAAAGTAGACACCCCAAAATACATTCTCTTACTCCTCCTGAGTATAGTGATACCACATGTGGGAGACTTCCACAGCCTAGCCACATACAGAGGCTGGGTAATGCTGATTACGGCTGAATATGACCCGAGTGTGGCTGAGTATTGCTGGGTATGGTTGAATATGGCTGGGGGTGGATGGGATGGATGGCGGTGGAGGGATGGCAGAGTATAATGGTGGAAGGATGACAAAGGCTGCAATGGGCACAGAGCGGCGCTGTGGGCACTACACATCCAGCCCACAGCGCTACTGCACCCGATCTCTCCCACTCTCCTCTTACACTGTACAGAGATGGGAGAGAGGAACCGGACATGACGCCGGTTTGTTTACAAGAGATTGCTCTGACATTTGATGGAGCGTTCACGTGGTAAACGGTCGCTGTCAGCTGCAATTTACCGTGATCCTGGACCCCTGGTGGTCACGTATACTCCCGTGTGTGTGATTCTGGGAGACGTCAATGTACGCCCTCCCAGAGTTATCGAGCCGCGCTGTAGCCGTCATTCGGCTATGGCGCAGTTGGTAAGTGTTTCAATTACTGATTGGAAATTATCTACTTTACTTTTCTTTACATTTACTTGGACTTTAAGATATTTACAGCTTCTTCATACTTTTCATCTACAGTTTCCACGGAATAGTTTAATGATTAGACAATCCACTTTAGAATCAGTGCTTGGGTCTGAGTGTCTGGATAAGCCCACCTCGAGATTGTATTCTCATCTTGCATTTAATTCTATCTTTATAGGTCTATAAGAGCTAGGTGGGTGTGAGATATACCAGATTTGGATATGGAGGATTTATAGGGGTGTGTGGGATTTCCCTTTTGCTATCTTTGAGAGACCAGAAGATCCAATATAAATTGGTACATAGAGCATATATAACACCACACAGACTTCAAAACATAAGTCATGTGTGCTCTTCAGAGTGTTGGCGATATGGAGCAATTCAGGGGGATTTTACACACATTTTCTGCACTTGCCCATATATAGCTATTTTTTGGGTGGAAGTGGTGGATCTATTGAACGCTATCACTTTTGCTCCTTAACCACTTAAGGATCGTCTCCTGCACATATACGTCGGCAGAATGGCACGGCTGGGCACAACACGTACCTGTACATCCTCTTTAAGTGCCCAGCCGTGGGTCGCGGGCGCGCTCCCGCAACCCGGCCTGAAGCTCCGCGGACCCGATCGCGGCCGGAGTCCCGCGATCGGTCCCCGGAGCTGAAGAACGTGGAGAGGTGTTGGAGAGGGAAAGGCGATCAATGACTTCACACGTCCAGCCCCGCCCCGCCCCCCTACAGTTAGAAACACATATGAGGTCACACTTAACCCCTTCAGCGCCTCCTAGTGGTTAACTCCCAAACTGCAATTGTCATTTTCACAGTAAACAATGCATTTTTATAGCATTTTTTTGCTGTGAAAATGACAATGGTCCCAAAAATGTGTCAAAATTGTCCGATGTGTCCGCCATTATGTCGCAGTCAAGAAAAAAATCGCTGATCGCTGCCATTAGTAATAAAAAAAATAAAATGCAATAAAACTATCCCCTATTTTTTAAACGCTATAAATTTTGCGCAAACCAATCGATAAACGCTTATTGCGTTTTTTTTTTTTTTTTTTCCAAAAATAGGTAGATAAATACGTATCGGCCTAAACTGAGGGGGAAAAAAGTTTTTTTTTATATATTTTTGGGGGATATTTAATTTATTATAGCAAAAAGTAAAAAATATTGAATTTTTTTTTTTTCAAAATTGTTGCTCTATTTTTGTTTATAGCGCAAAAAAGAAAAACCGCAGAGGTGATCAAATACCACCAAAAGAAAGCTCTATTTGTGGGGGAAAAAAGGACGCCAATTTTGTTTGGGAGCCACGTCGCATGACCGTGCAATTGTCAGTTAAAGCGACGCAGTGCCGAAAAGGGGCCTGGTCCTTAATTTTTGTCAGGGTCTTAAGTGGTTAACCGGTTTCAATGTTTGTTTGCTTACTGGGCCTGGTAGAGGCTATTCTTCCTACAGTGTCTGAGCGAGTGTTTGCTAATATAACTTTATTCTATGCTTCAATTTTGGAAACAATTGATAAATAATAATCTCCCATTGTATAGAGATACTTGCATGAATAGGTGTTGTCCTAGTAAGTACGATAAAGTGTGGGCAAAGTGGCTGGACAAACTGTATACAGCATCTAATTCCCATGATGCCATTAATTATAATATGGGTGTTCCCATATAAAGAATGCTTGGGGTCACTGGGGATAGAAGGAATTTAATGTTCTTCACCTCCCCTTTGTCTTTTCTGGCTTGGTTTGGTATTTAAGTGCATAAATGGGATGGGGGATGGTTTTTGATTTAAGCTTTGATAAAATATATAGACTGGAAGGGGGAAGGAAACGAGAAATATATTTTCTATATTTTTTGGGCATTTGAAACTATTTTAGGTTCAATGTGTATGATGTAATGTGTGTTCTGTTTGTTAGTAAAAGATTTATAAAAAAGGGGGGGGACGGGACTTTTTTATACTCTCCGATGCTGCATCTAATCCCCCCCCCCCCACAGGTTCTGCACTGAGACCTGAGCGATTTTAACGCCTGAGATTGCTCAGTTCTCCCCTCTGCAGAGTGCTAGTAACGGTCAGTCACCACTCTCTGCTCTGGCCTTCCAGCGGTCTCTGGAGCTCTTGGCTGTGGACTGGGCAGGAGCGTCTGGATGGATACTGACTGTAAAGTTGGAATCCGATCCAGAGCCTGAACCAGCTAAGTGACATGAAAATGGGTGACAGGAGTGCAGAATAAACTATATATTTATTTATTTTTGCTTCTGTTTTTTAGCATTTGCATTTATGGCGGTGGGGACCGTAAAGGCCAAATAAATGTTGTTGCAAAGGGAGTGGATATAATCATTGCTACTCCTGGAAGACTGAATGATCTACAAATGAACAACTATGTTACTTTAAAAAGTATAACTTATTTGGTAAGTAAATATTCAAAGTGTAACTAAGCCCACATCATAAACTATCAATGATTGCTTTTTTACATGCTGTTAGTCAGTATGAGATTTGTTTTCTGTATTTTGCAAAAAAAAAAGGTTGAACCTGCTGCTCTCTACCTCGACCTTTCAGTTTTTTTTTTTTTTTTGTCCTCAAATCCGCCTAGGGATTTTGCAGCTGTGGTGGCAATACTGCACATGCCCCCCCCCCCCCCCCCCCAATGTGTATCGGTCTGGGGTGCTCCTACTCATTCACCAAAAAAAGTATCAAAAAGAAATAACAGCAGAGACCATTTTTGACAATTCCTTTATTAAAAAAAATCCTAAACTGTCAATTGCGGCCCCCGCCGACCCGGGAAAAAAAAAACTCTGGGGAAATTCGCACTGCACATCATGTGTGAACCTAGCATGATGGCTCTTTCTGCCACAAGTGCTTTTTGGGGCAAATTGCCATCGAGCTTTGGTAGCTCAAATTT
The DNA here is from genome assembly GCF_905171775.1 of Rana temporaria. Taxonomy (NCBI): domain Eukaryota; kingdom Metazoa; phylum Chordata; class Amphibia; order Anura; family Ranidae; genus Rana; species Rana temporaria. Next base: position 228,505,163 of record NC_053492.1, read on the forward strand.
GTAGTGCTCCTACTTGGTCTTCTCATACGAGTCTCGCAGGCTGCGGCGTGAGGCTCTACCCTGTTCTGGTTTAGCTGTTTGGGTTTTGTTGCAGTGCTGCCCTCCCCTTATGTTCAGTGTTTTGAGACATCCATATCGTAAAAACCCTATTAAGGTGCAGCGCTAAAAAATCGTGAGTCCTTATCAGTGGCTCATTTTAGAAGCTCAAGGTGAAGAGTCCAGTAAGTGCAGACAAAAAAAAAAGCTTGTGAGCGATCCTCCACCAACAGAAATGCATACACTGACTCATACCATCAGGGTTACAAAACCCAATCGTCAGGAACGCCTGTGTGTTCCCGGTAGTGGGCCTCGGCCAGGTGTTGACAACCCCTGCTATAAAGGACTTTCTATGGATCTCAATGCATACAGTGTTCAGGGATAGGCAAAGAAATCCTTCATTATGTAGTATTAACGATAATCAAATGTATTGAAAATCCAGCAAAAAACACTCCCCAAAAATCAGATAAAATCTTGCATGTAGAGTAGCCATGTAAAGGAATGTTTCCAACCATCAAAAGGGCTGATCTCCATGCGCGACAACGTCATGTGATCCTACTCCAGACGTCATCAGGGGCGTGATCCGTATGATAATGAATATGACGATACCCTGTGTCCTGAAATGTTTGAGGATTTTTTATTTTTTTTGGTTAACCTGTAAATCCATTTTGTGGAGTACTTCATGGGTATCCCATCCCTTCTCTTTGTTGATTTATGGCTAAAACTAAAGCTATGCACGAAGGAAGGTTGTTGTTGTTTTGTTTTGTTTTTTTTTTGTTTTTTTTTTGCACCAGTGTCCATTCATCCGAAGGTGACAGGATAACTATTGTTATAGATCTGAAGATATCCTATGATCTACTTACAAGAAAGTATTTTCATTAAACCAAAAATCTTTTTTTTTTTTTTTTTTGAGTGAGGAAGAATTGTAACCTCCTATTGACTTTTTTTGCCATCTGTGCTCCTGCTGTGAAAATCTTACCTATTTCCGGTCCTCGTATCCACAACAGTTGAAACCTGAAAGATTTGCACAATCCCGAAATGCATGACAGAGATCTTAATCTCTGACCAATGAGTTTAGAGTAAAACCTTCAGTAGTAGGGCACTGGGCACAAAAGACTTCTAGAGGCAGCCCCTGATGGTGACCGACCTATCCAACCTGCTAGGGGCCAGTGCCTTGAGGAGTAAGGACTTGAGCTCCCTGTTGGGAATCTTGGTTTACTTACGATAACGTGCAGATCCTTAAGTACATGCAGCTTAAGCTGCAACAGCCCTATCCTGGATCTAAGGGCAGCCTGTAAGTGTTCCTCATGGGGGCTCATGACAGTGACTCCACTGCTCTGTCAGTGTCTCCACTAGGGATGAGCTTCGAGTTTGAGTCAAACTCATGTTCGACTCGAACATTGCCTGTTCGGCGAACAACGAACAATTAGGGGTATTCGCGGCAAATTCAAAAAGCCGCGGAACACCCTGTTAAAGTTTATGGGAGAAATCTAAAGTGTTAATTTTAAAGGCTAATATGCAATTTATTGTCCTAAAAAGTGTTTGGGGACCTGGGTCCTGTCCCAGGAAACATGTATCAATGCAAAAAAAAGTTTTAAAAATGGCAGTTTTTTCAGGAGCAGTGAATTTAATAATGCTAAAAGTGAAACAATAAAAGTGTAATATTACTTTAAATTGCGTACCTAGGGGGGGTGTAAAGTCAGCATGTGAAAAAGCGCATGTTTCCCGTACATAGAACTGTCCCTGCACAAAGTGTCATTTCTGAAAGAAAAAAAGGCATTTAAAACCGGCTTTGCGGCTCTAATGAATTGTCGGCTCTGGCAATTACAGAGATGATTCATTCATAAAAATAAAAAAACTTGTGTGTCCCCCGAAATTCCATTAACAGGCCCTTCAGGTCTGATATGGATATTAAGGGGAACCCCGCTGTCAATTTAAAAAAAAAATGACGTGGGGTTCCCCGCAAATATCCATACCAGACCCTTCAGGTCTGGTGTGGAACTCCACCACGCCATTTTTTTTTTTTTAAATTTGGGGAGTTCCCCCAAAAATCCACACCAGACCCTTATCCGAGCACGTTAACCTGGCCGGCCGCAGAAAAGAGGGGGGACAGAGTGCGGCCCCCCCTCTCCTGAACCGCACCAGGCCACATGCCCTCAACATGGGGAGGATGTCCCCATGTTGATGGGGACAAGGGCCTCATCCCCACAACCCTTGCCCGGTGGTTGTGGAGGTCTGCGGGCGGGGGGCTTATCAGAATCTGGAAGACCCCTTTAACAAAGGGGACCCCCAGATCCTGGCCCCCCCCTATGTGAATTGGTAATGGGGTACACTGTACCTCTACCATTTCACGAAGGAAGTGTAAATAGTTAAAAAAAACAGACACCGTAGAAAAAAATCCTTTATTAATAATAATAATAATAAAAAAATCCACTCTCAGCCCGGCCCCCCCGCTCCAACGTGGTCTTCTAACCAGCGACGGATGATCAGCGGTCCGGTCCAGCGATGAGGAGATCCATCCGTCCAGAGCGCAGCAGGCTTGTACGCACCCTTGTACGTCACTGGGAAAGACCGGGAAAGACCTGGTCTTTCCCAGTGACGTACGAGGGTGCGTCAGAGGGGGCGGGGTCACGTGACGGGTGGCCGCTTCCCCTATATAAGAAATGTCACAGCTCCAGCGCGTCATTCCGCTGGGCTGTGTCCAGCGGAGAGAGGAGCTCGCCTGCTGCGCTCTGGACAGATGGATCTTCTCATCGCTGGACCGGACCGCTGATCACCCGTCGCTGGAGAGATAATCCGTCGCAGGATAGAAGACAAAGTTGGAGCGGGGCTCGGGCCGAGAGTGGATTCACATCGCTGGATTTTTTTTTATTAATAAAGGATTTTTTTCTATGGTGTCTGTGTGTGTGTTTTTTTTTTAACTATTTACACTTCCTTCCTGAAATGGTAGAGGTACAATGTACCCCATTACCAATTCACATAGGGGGGGGCAGGATCTGGGGGTCCCCTTTGTTAAGGGGTCCTCCAGATTCTGATAAGCCCCCCGCCTGCAGACCCCCACAACCACCGGGCAAGGGTTGTGGGGATGAGGCCCTTATCCCCATCAACATGGGGACATCCTTCCCATGTTGAGGGCATGTGGCCTGGTGCGGTTCAGGAGAGGGGGGGGCGCACTCTGTCCCCCCCCTCTTTTCTGCGGCCGGCCACGTTAACGTGCTCGGATAAGGGTCTGGTATGGATATTTGCGGGGAACCCCACGTCATTTTTTTTAAATTGACGGTGGGGTTCCCCTTAATATCCATATCAGACATGAAGGGCCTGTTAATGGAATATCGGGGGACCCCCAGCTTTTTTATTTTTATTTTTTGTGAATGAATCATCTCTGTATTTGCCAGAGCCGACAATTCATTAGAGCCGCAAAGCCGGTTTTAAATGCCTTTTTTTTCTTTCAGAAATGACACTTTGTGCAGGGACAGTTCTATGTACGGGAAACATGCGCTTTTTCACATGCTGACTTTACACCCCCCCCAGGTACGAAATTTAAAGTAATATTACACTTTTTTATTGTTTCACTTTTAGCATTATTAAATTTACTGCTCCTGAAAAAACGGACGTTTTTTAAAACTTTTTTTTGCATTGATACATGTTTCCTGGGACGGGACCCAGGTCCCCAAACACTTTTTAGGACAATAACTTGCATATTAGCCTTTAAAATTAACATTTTAGATTTCAAATGTTCGAGTCCCATAGACTTTAACGGGGTTCTAAAGTTTACACGAACATTTGGTGTGTTCGCAAGTTCTGATGCGAACCGAACAGGGGGGTGTTCGGCTCATCCTTAGTCTCCACCAGGCAGACAGTGTCCCTGCTGCAGAAGAGAGATGAACATTCACAGGGATGTCGTACAGGATATGAGGAGTATACAGAATATCAACCTCCCCCTGGGTGGCCTAGATTGGTTTATTCTTTCCCCCTTTCCCGAGCCTCTGTGGGCTGGGTGTTTGGAGCTCTTATGATTATGGATAGCTGTAGTGTCCATTTTCTTTACAGTTGCTGTTGGATCACATTCCATTATTGCCACTATACTGGTATTCAGCCAGAGGTCTTCTGAGCACAGGCTCCCTCCTGTGCTGCTCACGACCTGGACTTGTATATTATTGCAGTGGAAGCATCAGCATCCTTGTTGGAGATGGAAGTTAGTGGCCATATTGTGAACAGGTACCCATATCCTGAATTGGCAAGTGATGTGATGGTCAAGTGTCACCTGTGAGCATCATGCTTGGCACTCTTCATGTTGCTAGCATTTGGGGCAGGCACTATTGGCTATATTAATGCCCATGTAACACATGGATAAGTACTGTGTTTATACGCTGCCAAATGACACCATACTTGGTACCCTCCCACTTTGTTAGTTTGGCTTGAGGCCTGGCATATCTGTTAGGGTTTTAGCCCAGCATTTATTTTCAGTTCTACAGTCCTGCTGAGGGTTTAGTAGCTCTGGGTTTGTTGGGGCATCTCAGGGAGCAGGATGCCCCTCCCTGAGAAACACATGGCACCTGCTTCTATTTTTGGGCTCTGCCAGGGGGTACCAGTGGTCTCTGGCACCATTTGTATTGCTCAACAGTTAACTGAAGTAGGAGGGGATACAGAGGCATCTCTACTCAGGCAGCCTGCAGCGTTTCTTTCCTGGATCCAGAACGAACAGCTGGTACATTGTCTCCTATTTGGGTCCTCGTAATTTTGTAGGCCTTAAGCATGCCTAATGCTTCCCCACTGCTCAATCTTGGACCTGGCTGTATTCATAGTTTCCTAATCCTTGCCACAATATATTCTGCTAGGAAGTTGTATGTTCAGAGAGGCTTTTCATTGTGTAATACAATGTGTACCATTCCGATTCGAAGATAGCCTGTAGCTCCAGAAGCAATAATGCCTCCCTAGGATCCCCCAGTGTCCTTGGGACTAATCTACTTTCCAATGCATGTGCTACTCCCAGGTGTCTCTTATGTTATAAAGGCTGGGAAACTCTTGTTTAACCTTGCAGCCCAATCCTCATGGAGAGCCTGTTGGAGTGGGCTGCTTTTGCCGTTTCTTCAGCTGAATCCTGCCATAATAAGTTCTAATGCCGCCTACACACGATCATTTTTCGGCATGAAAAAAAAAAACGTATTTTTCAGCATGTTCAAAAAATGAAGTTTTTTAAACTTCATCATTAAAAACGACATTGCCCACACACCATCGTTTTTAAAAAATTATGAACAAGCGCGGTGACGTACAACGGCACTCTAAAGGGGAAGTTCTATTCGCCTTTGGGCTGCTTTAGCTGATTCCGTGTTGGTAAAAGACGATTCGCGCTTTTCTGTCTGTTACAGCGTGATGAATGTGCTTACTCCATTATGAACGGAGAACGAGCGCTCCTGTCTCATAATTTGCTTCTGAGCATGCGCGGGTTTAAAACGTTGTTTTAGCCCACACAATCCATTTTTTACAACCCGAAAAACGACATTGTTTAAAACGACGTAAAAAAAATGCAGCATGTTCGAATTTTTTTTTTTGTCGTTTTTCAGAAGCCAAAAAATGTGTAGCCCACACACGATCATTTTAAATGACGTTTTTCAAAAATTACTTTTTATGCCGAAAAATGATCGTGTACGCTGCATAACAGTTTCATGAATAACATGCTCTATGGAAAAGAAGCCCAGTTGGCTACTGTGGGCTTGGTACAAATCTGTTATATTCTGGGGTAATAGACTTGACTTGTTGGATCTTTCCCTCCCCCTCGACATTCTATATTGAAACTGTTAACCACTTCAGCCCCGGAGGTTTTACTCCCTTCCTGACCAGGCCATTTTTTACAATGTGTAAATTTAACTGACCATTGCATGGACATGCAATGCTGTAATCAAACAAACACAATTTATTTATTTTTCACAAATGGAGCTTTCTTTTGATGGTCTTTGTTCACCTGTGCGGTTTTTATTTTTTGCCCAATAAACAAAAAAAAATTATTTTGAAATTTTTTACCGTCTGCTATAAAACATATCCAATAAAGTGCAAAAATAAATTTCTTTCTAAAATTAGGCCAATATTTATTCTGCTACATGTTTTTGGTAAAAAATAAAGCGTATATTGATTGGTTTGCGCAAAAGTGTCTACAAACTATGGCGGCAATCAGCGATTTTTCAAGCAGGACGGTGACATTACAGCGGACAAGTCAGACACTAAGTGATACTTTTTGGGGACCAGTGACATCATTACAGTGATTGGTGCTAAAATAATACACTGACACCCTTAACCACTTCCGGACGCAGTTGGTGGATTCTCTTGTCTTCTGCCTGTATGAGTTGGTTTAAGTTTGTATTCTGCAGAGCAGGCATGTTTTCAGTGTTCACATTACATGTCTTCTAGGAACACCACCTCTTCGGAGCGGTCTTGACACTCATTTTAGGATGTCACTGGAGGGTAGATGTACCCTTCTACCTCGACTAAAGTTTCTTAGACTTCCAGCAGGAGAGAGCTCCCTCCACACATTTTGGGCCAGCAGAAATATGCACCTGTCTGCTTCATTTGTATTCATTGGATCCTACATTTCCCAAGCCAACAGACAGTCCTTCAGTGTGATGTGTCATGCATTGCCAGAGGATAAAACAAAACAAAAAACCCTAAGGTTGGCGCTGCGCTGAATTAATTGAGTGATTAAAAGGTGTAACAATAAAAATTAATAGTTATATAAATGAAGAGCAGCTAGCATTAAATTGTGTACCACAATATTACAAACATAAAAACAAAAAAAGGGGATGCAGCGCTAATAAGTGACGAATCAGCAATATAGGTGAGTAATTGGTGATGTTAGTAGAAAAAAATCAATAATAAAAATGATCATTCCAAAGAATAAACAATTTAAGGAATAAATAAGAGAAAATCACCACGCTGCAAATAGTCCAGAAGTTAATGAATGATTGCACTTAATTTTCTCTTAATTGTCCCACAAGTGAAAATGTGAAAAAAACTAAAAAAAGAAAAGATGACACGGAAAATCCATATAAAAAAGATCCATAAAGATTTCCAAGACGGTGAAGATAGGGTGATGAAAGATGAAATTCCACACTGCACCCGTGCTTATAAAATGCCTCCTTACCGCAATTAAAGACTGTATCTCACCAGTCTCATAAAGCCTATGGGAATTGAGGTATCCCACAACCCATCCACCTGGATGATCAGAGGGCTCAGCATAGGGTCCGAACGGAACCGTGGATAATGAAAGAGAAAGGGATTCTCATAGTGTATACCGTTTAAAATCACAATCGATATTTATTAAAAGTTGCACTTACAGTTAAGTAGTGTATAATAGGCAGTAACAAGCAGTCATAGAAAAAAGTCCTTCTCCGATGCTCCAATGCTACGATGCTTCCTCGCTACCAGGACTCACACACCGCTAGCGTACAGGGCGAAAACGCGATGACGTCACAGCAACCCGACGATCGTTTCGTCTCAACAGGACATCTACGGGGGTTTGGCCGGAGGATGCCTAAACAATTAGAGTATTTTTAGCCAATGTAGAATTCTTTAAAGCGGAGTTCCACCCAAAAGTAGAACTCCAGGATTTTTAAATATTCTCCCATTAGTACACCCCCCACACACTAAACCGTTTATTACATTTGTAAAGTTTCTTACAAGTTGAGAGATGGGACGGATTTTTCAGGAAGTTGGCTTTGTGATTCAAAAAATGCATCATCTTTTCTGGCAAGGAAGATCTCTTAGATGAGTGATTGCATCATCTCTCTCCCCCTACATTTCCCATGAATGCTTGGGATGGGAGTGAATGTGGGAGGTACACTCCCCTCATTCTGAAGCCAGAAAGCCATACATAACACATTATGTTAGGTTACAGCCTTATACAAACCAGTGCAACGTGTCAGGGACCACCAGAGCCAAATATCAGTGCCTCTTGTCATTCCCTCCAGTGCAGAGCGGGGATTATTATCAGTATAGCTACCCTTTAAATCTGCTAAATACATTCTAGGAGCACCTCCACGCCGCCCCCCACCTGCCATCTCCATGCAGAGCGGGGACTATTATCAGTAATCAGTTGTATGACACAGCGGGGATCACCCACTGTGTCAGGTATAGTATACAAGAACATTATGATTCACAGGGCACCATGCCAATTGTGCTGTTATTGGCACAGTGCACTGTCAATCATAACGTTGGGTGGAGGGGCATCAACGATCTATGTTCTCGTATACTATACCTGACAAAGTTCGACATCACCGCTGTGTCATACAACTGATTGATAATAATCCCCGCTCTGCACTGAGATGGAAGGTAGGGGGATGCAGAGTGTAGGGGTGGCACAGACTGGGGGCTGTGAGACCCCCTCTGCCCACTACAGGAGATGGAACTCCATGCTCGGTCTTCAGAGGACTACAAGTGGCGGTGCCAGACCGCTGGCTGAGCTGAGGAGAGGGATAGCAGCCAGCGGTCTTGCAAACAGGATGTCAGCAGGAAATAACTTTCTCTTTTCGTCCATGGACGGACATGGCCTCCTTAAATCTTGACTTGTGGGTTATGTTTCGTCTATTAGGAGAGGACTAGACAAACATGTTAGATATTTAAATACATGTAACTTTAACAGAGTTAAACAGCCCGCCCAGGGGGCGGTCCCTCCAGTCATAACCCCTCACCCTGCAGCCAGCAGCTCAGTAGAGAAGGATCTGGCTCCCTTTGGGCCCGGAGTCCTGAAGAAATGTTCACTTTTTGTTTTTTTTATTTTTTGGTCCTGAGATCTACTATCAACTGCCGGCTGGGTAACAGGCTGGAAAATTTAGATCCTTGTAGTCCCCCCCCCCCCCCCCCCCAGTCTGGCCATCAAATGGGAGCAGACCTTGGCTACTCACTGGGTCGGCCACAACATGCCCCGGTTGCTCCAGGGGTGGCCGGTGAGCTCTATGCTCCGGGGGTTCACATATGACTGGGCTGCTGTTGTCTCAGACACTGTGAACCATGGCCGACAGCCACTCCAAACTGCTCGGCTGTGGGTCTGTCAGGAACACACCAGCAAGTCCACGCATGGATGGGTAAGTAATGTTCCTCCTGTTACGACAGGTTAGAACAGCTGGGCATTCCTGGGGGGGTCGCTTAGGGGGTCTCCTGTCCTCCCTTTCCTCTCCCTCTGTCTCCTCTCCTTCCTCCTCCACTTGCGGGGCCTGCTGCGTCAGCCGCAGTATACCTGTAGGGGGACTCCGTATCCCAGTTGAGGGCTGTCAGGGGTGTCCGGTTCCACTCTCTGTGGGGGATGGTATGTTACTTAGAAGCCTTCGCTCGGTGTCTCTGCAGCCTTCTCGTCCGCCTTAATGTGCTTGGGCGCCATTTTGGGTAGCGTCTGTGCCATTTTGTTGTTTTTTTTCAGCATTGAAATTCCCATTGGCAGCGATTTTGTTGTGGCAGCCCTGTGGCACAGGTCTTCATTGCGGGCGGCCATTTTCTTGTAGGCATGCCATTCTCTGAGGCGCCCGGCGGACATTTTGGAGTGGGGTTTCTCTATGGCTTGGCCTCTAGAGCTGGATGGCTTCCTGTACGACATGAATAGCGCAAATCACCCCACAGAGCACCTCAGTCACACACTGTGTGTGAAGGCAGAGTGGATGATGGCGCTAAGCAGTTTCTTGCTGGGTGGTGAGTTCCCTGGGTAAAACACCCCCGGTCAGTGCAGCAAGGAGGGAGGGAATTTTTTTGTGCAATGTGCCTTGACTTAGTCCCTAGGGCTGTCAGTGAGTCAGCATTAAGTCAGAACCTGATGTTTCTTCCCCAGACATTCCAGAGGCAGCAACCAGTGCCCCTGCACTTGCAGTTCCCATGGAAACCTTGTCGGTGGTCCTGGAGTAGTTTGTTGCCAGGGTGGAAGCAGCATGCGGGCGTAAGGGGGGTAAAAAGCGCCCCCTCCCCCGCTATTTCCTGGGGAATGCTTTTACTCGGGCCTGGCTGCAGCACAGGAACCCTGTTCTGGAGTGTCAGTGGATGCGGAGCACTTGTGGGTGCACTTATCAATGCAGTCACCCTTAAGCTGGAGGATACAGCTGAGACATCCACTGAGGGGTCGGTCCTTTTTGCGTCTCACTAACCCGACTCGCGCTGTTAAGGTTTTTCCTCATGAAACTTTTTTTGACAAGTTCATAGATAAGGAATGGGAATGGCCGCAGGGGTCCTTTGTGGTCCCTCAGCGCATAGTGGCCCATTACCCATTCGAAGAGAGCCTTTTAAAAATATGGGCTTCGCCCTGGTCGTTGACCCCCGGGATCGAGGTTGCACAAGGTAACCACTATTCTGGTAGAGGGGACCCCTGTTTTTAAGAACCCTACTGATGGGAGGTCCGAAGCGGTGAGTCGCTCCATGTTCACCATGCTGTGGTCAGCATTGCGGCCAATAATGGCTGTGACTTTGGTGTCTCAGACACTCACTGAATGGGCTAAAATTTTGCACCAGGCAGTGGAGGAGCATCGGCTTCCCCCAGATTGCATGACACTGGCTGACAAGCTAGTGCAGGGCCTAGTGTACGTCTGTGATGCAACCCTGGATGCGGCCCTTTAATCTCCAGGGCCTCTGTATCTGTGGGGGTTTTGCGCCGCCTAATATGGCTAAAATGCTGGTCCACGGACTGAACTTCCAGGTAGGCTCTGACGGATTTACCTTTCAAAGGTTGGAGACTCTTTGGTGCCTCGCTGGAGGACATATTAAGGTTGTCACTGGAGGTAAAAGCATACTTCTCCCTCAGTCCACTAAAAGTAAGGAGCCGTGCCGTAAGCTGGGGGCCCTCCTTTTCCGCAGAAAAGCGGTATTTTTGTCAGTCAGGGCCCTCTGGCAGACCCTCCCAAGCCGACAATGGTCCAGCTGGGGGTCCCTGGGTGTGCAAGTCTGCTACCGCATGAATTCTTGGGTGGAGGGGGGGGGGGGGGGAGTTTGCAGCTCGGTGGACCTCCCTGCCTTCCGACCAGTGGGTTTGCGAAGTGGTCACCTCGGAGTACAAGATCGAGTTTCTTTCTTGTCCACCAAACCGATTCTTTCCCTCAAATCTTCCTCTTCTTCCGGCTCGTCGGAAGGCCCTAATGGTACCAGTGCAGGACTTACTGAGGTGCAGGGTAATGATACCTGTACCGCTGCTGGAAAGGTTTCAGGCATTCCACTCTAATCTGTTCATGGTCCCAAAGGAGGATGGCGTTCGTCCAAACCTAGACCTCAATGCCTTATGAGGGTTCGGGAATTCAGGATGGAATGGGTTCGCTCGGTGGTCGCTGCGCTCCATCCAGGGGACTTTCTGTCGTCCTTGGACATGAAGGACGCATACTTTCATGTCCCCATCTGTGTCAGACATCAGAGGTTCCTGCGGTCGGGGAATACAACTATCAATTTGTGGCTCTCCCTTTTGGTCTAGCGCCGACACCAAGAGTTTTCACCAAGGTGCTCGCCCCGATTCTGGCTTTGCTGAGACTCCGAGGCATTGCTATCGTGGACTACTTGGACGATCTTCTTCTGAGAGCGGTTTCAAGCTCAGAATTAGAGGACGACCTGTCTATAATCAGTCAGTCTCTCTGAGAATTTGGTTGGGTGCTGAACCTTCAGAAGTGTTCGTACCGACTCAACGCCTGGAATACCTGGGGTTTATTCGGGATTCCTCGGAGGTGAGAGTTTTTCTTCCTCTGGAGAAGTTGCAGATGCTCCAGACCACCGCGAGGTTGTCCACATCCCGCAATTGGTCATCTCTCCGTTTCTGCGTAGGAGTCCTGGGCCTCATGGTAGCATCCTTTTGAGGCAGTACCGTATGCCCAATTCCACACTCGAGTCTTGCAGAAGGCGATTCTGTCCAAAGGGAATGAATCGCCATTGTCTCTGGAACATCAGATTTGGGTGAGTCACCTAGTCAGGGCCTCTGAGTTGGTGACTGAGATCCCCGGCCCTTCCGTCTGGGAAGTCGTTCCTTCCTTTCCACTGGTCTGTGATTACGGCGGATGCCAGCCTGACTGGTTGGTGGGGAGTCTGGGGGGGTTCAGTCGGCCAAGGATTGCTGGACTCCGGAAAAATCCCTTCTACCGATCAATGTCCTCGAACTTTAGGCGATCAGGCTGTGCCTCTCCACGTGGCCACAGAGGCTAAGAGGGCGTCCAGTCAGGACCCAGTCAGACAACGCCACTGCGGTGGCGTATGTCAAACATCAAGGAGGAAAAAGTAGCTCGGCTGCACCGTCAGGGGTCGCTCCTATCCTATGGTGGGCCGAAAGAAGCGTGCCGGCTCTAACTGCTGTTTACATTCCGGGCGTAGAAGACTGGCAGGAGGACTATCTAAGTCGCCAGATGCTGGACCAAGGGGAATGGTCGCTACACCCGGAGGTGTTTCAACTTCTTTGCCAGAGATGGGGCACGCCAGATGTGGATCTCCTGGCTTCTCGACTTAAATCGCAAGGTGTCGTGGTTTGTGGCCAGGTCCAGAGATCCCTGGGCAGACACGTCAGACGTTGGTGGCTCCATGGGGTCAGTAGCGGCCAATTTATGCCTTTCCTCCACTGAAGTTGCTTCCTCGTCTGCTCCGCAGAGTGGAGGCCAAGGGGATTCCGGTGATCCTAATCGCCCCAGCCTGCCCCCGGCGTCCCTGGTACGCCGACCTTGTGCTCCTGGCGGACGCTCCCTGGCGTCTTCCAATGCGGGAAGACCTTCTGTCGCAAGGTCCCATACTTTATCCTGCTTTACAGTTGCTGGCTTTAACGGCATGGCTCTTGAAAGCCAGGTACTAAGGGACTGTGGTCTGTCGAATTCAGTAATCACCGCCATGCTGAAGGCCAGGAAGTCCTCTTCACAGAAGATCTACCATCGTGCTTGTAAGGCCTACATCTCCGTGTGAAGAGATGGATTGGCGCCCAAGAGCATATTCCTGTTCTCGGATCCTTCTTTTTTTGTTGGCGTGGAGTGGATCAGAAACTTTCCTTAAGCTCTATTAAGGGGCAAATTTCAGCCTTGGCTGTTTTCTTCCACATACAAAGTGGGCACCCAGCTGTGAAGCTGCGGCTTGGGTAAATGCACCGTTGGATTGTGGGACAGTTGAGTGTGTGTTTAGTAAAAGTCAGCAGCTACAGTTTTTGTAGCTGCTGACTTTTGACAAACAAAAAATTGAGTGGAACTCTGCTTTAACAACACAACGGAAATCAGTCTGCATACGGACTAGGCTATTGACAATAAATTAATCCATCTTCCCCTCTCACAGAATGGCAGTCTGCCTTGTTTACATAGGCAGCGTGCTGTTCTGCCTCTCCAGAGAAGGATCGGCGGGGTTCCGGTGGGCATCGGGTCCGCCGGACCAGCTGACTAGCTTGCGCTGTGATTGGACACAAGTAACTCCAAGAACAAAAGCCCAACCTTTTTTGCAATAAGGGACACTACAGCATCTGACTCTGTGTACGGACGAGGGGTTTTGCCTAACAGTTGTGCTTTTATTCAAAGACCAGTGTCCTTTATAACTTAGGACATTGCGCAAGGGGCCTCTTAGATGGCTTCCTCTGTTTTAGTTCCAGTGGTTCTGGAGTGTTAGAAGGTCTTGACATTTCTTCTTTCAATGTTGCTTCAACATTGGTCAATGGTCATCATGTTTTATGGACTGGTGCCGTTCTGTTGTACCCCTGCTGGTCTTGTTTGGGTATGTAGTGGTGTGGATGGAGGCCATGCACCTTGTCCCTCCCTACCTTGGTTTTAGTCTTCTACTTAAAGGCCTTTTTTTTCCCCCAGACTTCTCCCACTCCTGTGTATCGGCTATATATCTTTTTTTTTTTTTACTGAAGGTTGTTGTTGCGCTGTGCTTTTCGTCACATTCTCTGCATCTGTTCGACTGGCTTTTCCAAGTTACTTATTGGGGACTTTTGGGTCTCTAGGGCCATCTATCCTGTGGTACTCCACCCTTCTATATTCCTTTTCCAGTGGTCCTATCATATTGGGTGGGAGCTCCTTTTCCTGTTCGCTAACTTTGAGTCTTGCAGTTTCCTGCCTTAGGCAGTTTAGTTTTTTTCTCTGCATTAATTAACCACTTGCCGGCCATCCCATGAACATGTAATGCTGGGAGGCAGCTCTAATGCGCAAAATCACTTGCAGGTACGAAACTTCGCTGTTCCGGGTTTGCGGTGCACACACGCGCCACTGGGGACCAACTCTCTTAAACAAGGCAGATTGCCGTTCTGTGACAGGGAAAGACAGATTCTGGGTTTCTGCTAAGCAGGAAAACAGATCTGTCTTCCCAAAGATAAAGCATTCCCTAGGGGACACACTTAACCCTTTGATGGCCCCTGATGTTAACCCCCTTCCCTGCCAGTATAATTAGTACAGTGACCGTGCATATATATATTTTTTTTTTTGTAGCACTGGTCCCCAAAAGTGTCACTTAAGGCTCATACACACGGTAGGACATCCAACAAAATTTCCCTTGGATTTTTGTCTTAATTGATTTGTCCGATCACACCCATAGCATACACACGCTCGGACTTTTCTGCAAACTTTTCTAACACTTTCCCAACATCACGTGGTTTTACTTGCTCTTTACCGCCACCCTTTGGTTAACTTCTGCTATTGTTGGTTGATTTTGACATTGGTTCTGAGCATGCGCATTTGTACTTTGTCCAAAAGTCCGATGGTTTGCTGTACACACGGTCGCACTTTGCACAATCGGACTTTTCGGAACAGAAAGTTGGTCCGTTCACAGACCCAACTTTTTGTCCGATTGAAGCCAAAAAAGTTGGTCCGATGGAACGTACACACGGTCGGACAAATACGAAAAGTGCCGGATTTTGAAGTTGGTTGGGCAAAAGTCCGACCGTGTGTACGGGGCTTAAGTGTGAGATTTGTCTGCCCCAATGTTGCAGATTTGCTATAAGACGCTGATTGTCACCATTACTAGTAAAAAAAATTATTAAAAACAAAAATTATTAAAAATATGCCTTGGTTTTTGACGCTATAACTTTTGCACAAACCAATCAATATATGCTTATTGGATTTTTTTTTTTTGATCAAAAATATGTAGCAGAATACATATTGGCCTAAATTTGATTTTTTTCGATTTTCTTACCTTTTTTATTTTTTATTGGATGTGTTTTATAGCAGAAAGTAAAAAATATTGTTTATAGTGCAAAAAATAAAAACCTCAGATGTGATCAAATACCACCAAAAGAAAGCTCTATTTGTGGGGAAAAAAGGATATCATTTTATTTGGGTACAGCGTCGCACAACCGTGCAATTGTCAGTTAAAGTGATGCAGTGCTGTATCGCAAAAAATGGTCTGCTTATGAAGGGGGGGTAAACCTTCCAGAGCTGAAGTAGTTGAAGACCACTGCACACCACACCAATCCCTCTGGTTGTGTTGTCTTGTGACTGGTTGTTTCTAATTGTTCTGCTTTATAACTAGCTGAGTTGCATCTAAAGCTCCGTACACCCGATCGGAAATTCGGACCGTGTGTATGCCCCATCTGATTTTTTCCAAGGAATTCCATCGGAGTTTACATGGAGAACATGTTCTCTTTTACGCCGATGGAATTCCGTCTGAATTACGATGTGAGTTTGGCCGGGCAAAAGCCCGATTGCGTGTACGGGGCTTAACAGGTTGGATATTTGGCTATGACGGGGAGCCTCCTCTAAGCTGTCCTTTTTGTGTTTTACTCCTGAAGGCACTGCTATAAACACAGTGGTCAAAGATCAAGATTTTTGCTTTATCCAACAGTTGGCACAGAGAAGGATTTTACAGAGAGTACAACAAATCCTATTTATTTATAGTGTATTGAGTGACATGGGAAAGTAGAAATTCTTACACTAAAACCACTCTTACACAAAAAAAAGGTTAAGCCACCCTCTGTATAACCCCACTCCGTTGTCCTATCTAATTTTTTAGCTAGTGTTTTTGGAGGTTGGATGCCTTTTCCTCAGAAAAACTCTGTGGTTTTAACCCAATAAAAATAACCTGTTCCTTTTTAAGGCACAAAATCTAGCCCAGTGCTTTTGCCGTGTCAGTTTGTCTTTCTATGTTGTACAATACCTGGATGATCCTGCCTGTTCCTGTCTTCCCCCTCTGTAAAGTGGCCACTTTGACCATGGCTGCTGATCGGTGATGGGGTGTTTGCGCGCCTCAGTTATCCAGCTTGCCTCTCTCTCTCTGTCTCTGTCTCTGTGTCTCTCTCTCTCTCTCTCTCTCTCTCCCAGCAACGTACTGGGTATGTTGCTGGACTTTGAGTGGTAATACCAGAATGATGCCTGCGGGTTTAGGTATCATCTTGGTATCATTTTTTTTTTTCAGCCAGCGGTCAGCTTTCATGTAAAAGCAATCCTAGTGGCCAATTAGCCTCTAGACTTCTTTTACAAGCAGTGGGAGGGAATGTTCCCCCCCCCCCCCGACTTCCATGGTTTTCTTTGGCTCTCCTGTCCCAATAGGAAACCTGAGAATGCAGCAGGTGGTTCCGCCAGCTGACCATGGAGCTGATCAGAGACCAGAACGGCTCCAACCATCTCTATGGCCTAAGGAACCAGAAGCTACAAGCATTTAATGACTTAGATTTTGCCGGATATAAACGGCGCCATTGTGAAAAAAACTTAAAACACAGATCTTGGTGTGGTCAGATGCTTTGAGGGCAGAGGAGAGATCTAGGGTCTAATAGACCCCAATTTTTTCAAAAAAATAAGTACCTTTCACTACCTATTGCTATCATGGGGGATATTTACATTCCCTGAGATATCAATAAAAATTATAAAACAGTTTAAAAATAAATAATAATGTCCCCCCCCTGCTTTCGCGCAAAGGCGAACGCAAGCGTCGGTCTGGCGTCCTATGTAAACAGCAATTGCACCATGCATGTAAGGTATCACCGCAAAGGTCAGATCGAGGGCAGTAATTTTACCTCTGTAAATCGAAAGTGGTAACATGCAACACCCACCATTTTAATCTGTAGGGCCTTTGCTTTTAAAAAATATATAATGTTTGGGGGTTCAAAGTAATTTTCTTAAACAAAAAGTGTTGGAAACCAAGCACCGCCTTCAGGCTTTCGAAGGGTGTAAATTTTTGATTTCACTCCTCACTCCCTATCAGTTTTGGAGGCCAAGGAATGCCCAGATGGCACAACCCCCCCCCCCCCCCCCTTAATGGCCCAATTTTGGAAAGAAGGCACCCCAAGCTATTTGCTGAGAGGTATGGTTGAGTATTTTGCAGATCTTGCTTTTTGTCACAAAGTTTTAAAAATAAAAAATAGATTATTTTCTTCATTTTCAAAAACAAATGAGAGCTGCAAAATACTCAACCATGCCTCTCAGCAGATAGCTTGGGGTGTCTTCTTTCCAAAATGGGGTCATTTGGGGGGGGGGGGGTTGTGCTATCTTGGCATTTTATGGCCTTCAAAACTGTGATAGGCAGTGAGGCGTGAAATAAAAAATGTACGCCCTTAGAAATCCTGAAGGCGGTGATTGATTTTCGGGGCCCCGTACGTAGCTAGACTCCCAAAAATTTCCACACATGTGATATCCCCGTACTCAGGAGAAGCAGCAAAATGTATTTTGTGGTGTTATTTCCACATATAACATGACATGTGTGAGCAATATATTATTTAGTGACAACTTATTGTAAAACATGTTGTTTGGGTACATTTCATGACCGCGCAATTACTAGTTAAAGCAGCGCAGTACCAAATTGTAAAAAGTCCTCTGGTCTTTAGGCTGCCAAATGGTCTGGGGCTTAAGTGGTTATGGTTTGAGCTGTTGGGTAGATGGCTTCCTTGTTTTATGACCTAATTTTGGTTCCTAGCCTAGTTTTTGTTTAAAGATTTCACAATTTAATTGTGGTTCCTTGATGTGTCTAATACAAGAATGGTAACTATGTCTATATCAACAGGTTTTGGATGAAGCTGACAGGATGCTAGATATGGGGTTTGAACCCCAGATCATGAAGATACTGATTGACATTCGACCCGACAGACAAACTGTAATGACAAGGTAAATGTTTCAATAACCATTACGGTTTTGCATCATTGGATGTGTGCCATGGGGTTTATGCATGTAGTACTATATATTAATTCTTTAGACTAGCTTGTACTATAGAGATTGGTAATCACAAAGAGTTGGCTTTGTCAGGATTTGTTGATCACATTGGTACTGAGAAGAGCAGAAACAGTTTGGCATTCACAAACACTTGTGATGCTTGTCATGCTGGTAAATGTGGGAGTTGTTACTTGCCAAAAGAGGTTTCAGTCTGCTCAGGTCAGAGATTTACACAGCTCTGCCCCAAAAGCACAGCCTTGTCTGTCAGGGAAGAAAGAAAGGGTTGGGACTTTAAATGAGATGCGTGTTGATGCAAACCGTATGTATAAGTAAATAAATAAAGTTGTATAGCGTAATAACCAGGCTCAAGCTTACCAACCAAATTGCAAGCCGAATTCAGCTGTCTAACTTAGTATGTAAAAGCAGAGGATTGGTTGCACACATTTGCAAATATATGGATAAGCCACAGGCCGTCTACAAGGCTCTCTGCATTCCTGTGGTCCTAACTAAACGTTTCTAGTTTCCTCAGTAGAGGCATACAAGTGCTAGTGAGTACATGGAGAGCAGGTGACTAGGGGTGTGTGTCAGGGAAGGGGGGGGGGGATCAGATTTCTGCATGCTGCAGTTAGGCAATACAGGTATTGTCCCTCCCCGAGCCTGCGAGGGGCAGTGAAAGGAAAAGCAGTAGACTGATGAGCTAATATTACACTAGTGCTGCTTTTCCCTCTGCCAGTTTATGCTCTGCTGTGTAAGGACTGTAGTAGGCTGATACCAGGTCAAATTCAGGTACCTGCACTGCTTGCGTTTTATTTGTGATCACAGCACTTCATTAATTGTGTATTATACACAGATTGGCCATAACATTGACCACCCACCTAATATTGAGTATCACCCACTTTTGCTTCCAAAACCGCTCTTACACGTTCAGTCGAGCACTCCAGGACCCAGCAGAGCATGGCTCAAAGCATCTCACTGCCTCCTCCCATAGTGCATCATGGTGCCATCCCTTTCCCAGGTAAGTTCGTTGCTCTGTGGTCCAGTTCTGATGTTCAAGTGCCCATTGTAAGTGATGTTGGCTGTGAATATTGGTCAGCATTGGCATCCTGAGCGGTTTGCGGTTACACAGCCCCATACACCACAAACTGTGATGCACCTTGATGTTTTGACCGTTTTCTACTGAAACCAGCATTTGCTTTTTCAGCAATTTGAGCTGCCGTAGCTCTTCTATTGAATTGGACTACACGGTCCAGCCCCATGTGCATCAATGAGACTTGGCTGCCCATGACCTGTTCGCTGAGATTAAGGCCCAGATTCACAAAGGAGATACGACGGAGTATCTCAGATACTCCGTCGTATCTCTGAGTATCTATGCGAATGATTCATAGAATCAGTTACGCATAGATAGCCCTAAGATCCGACAGGTGTAATTGTTTTACACTGTCGGATCTTAGGATGCAGTACCGCGGCCGCCGCTGGGGGGAGTTTGCGTCGTAAACCAGCGTCGGGTATGCAAATTAGGAGTTGCGACGATCCACGACGGTTTTTCGCGTTCGCTACGTCGCTGCTAGTCTAGTTTCACGTCGCAAATTTAGTCGTTGTTTTGGGTGCCCTAACTTTACACAGCACACGTATGTGCTGTATAAAGTATAGCCGTCGTTCCCGCATCGAAATTTAAAAATCAACGTCGTTTGCGTAAGACGTCCGGGAATACGAAAGTACGCTACGCACGTCGCCGTTCGAAAAAATGACGTCACTTCGCGCAAAGCACTGCGGGAATTTCGAAATGGAGCATGCGCAGTAGGTCCGGCGCGGGAGCGCGCCTAATTTAAATGGCGAACACACCCCTTTAAATTACGCGGGCTTACGCCGGAGGCCACCAGCGTAGGTTTTCATTGCAAGTGCTTTGTGAATCAGGCACTTGCGATGTAAACTTGCGGCGGTGTAACATATGTACGATACGTTACGCCGCCACACTTCTACGTGAATCTGGCCCTAAGTTCCTTGGGCCACTTTTGGTAGTTTCTGATCACTGCAGACCAGGAACATCCTATAAAAGAGCTGCAGTTTTACAGTTGCTATAACCCAGTCGTCTAGCTAATAAACTACTTAGTAACCGCCCCATAGACAATATACGTCTACAGGGCGGTTGCTTAACTCTGGGAGGGCGTACATTGACGTCCTCCCAGAAGGGCGCGCACACGGGAATGTCCGTGACCGCTGGGTCCAGAGGACCCGGCCGATCACGAATCGCGGTAAATTGCCGCTGATAGCGGCCGTTTACCACGTGATCGCTCCGTCCAATGACGGAGCGATCACATGTAAACAAACCTGCAGCTACAGGCATCATTCAGATATCATTTTTTTCAGCCGGCGATTCCCTACACCATAAGAACAATCATGTCGGCTGTTCCACCTCTTGTTTGTTCTTACGGGAGGCAAAAGGGGATGTCCCACCTCCCTTCACCCGACTCACCGCTACGATCGAAACGAGGATCGTTTTTTTTTTTTTCAGGCATTCAAGCCTAGAGGTGAGATGTGGGGTCTTATTGACCCCACATCTCACTGTAAAGAGGACCTGTCATGCTATATTCCTATTACAAGGGATGTTTACATTCCTTGTAATTGGAATAAAAGTGATCAAAACGTTTATTTTTGGGAAAAAATGTGTCAAACTAAAATAAAGTGAAATGAACAATGACATTTTTTTTTTTTTAAAGCGCCCCCTGTTCCCGCGTGCTCGTATACAGAAGCGACCGCGCACGTAAGTCCCGCCCACATATGGAAACGGTGTTCAAACCACACGTGAGGTATCGCTGCGAACGTTAGAGCGAGAGCAATACTTTTGGCCCTAGAGCTCTTCTCCAACTAAAAAGATGTAACCAGTAAAAATATTTAATGCTGCGCCTATGGGGATTTTTAAGTAGCAAAGTTTGGCGCCATTTCACGAGTGTGTGCAATTTTGAAGGGTGACATGTTGGGTATCTATTGACTCGGCGTAACTTCACGTTTAATATTATGCAAAAACATTGGGCAAACTTTAATGTTTTTTTTCTTTTAAAAGCACAAAACTGTTTTATTTCCAAAAAAAAAACGTGTTCGAAAAATTGCTGTGAAAATACTGTGTGCGATAAAAAGTTGCAACGACCGCCATTGTATTCTCTAGGGTCTTTGCTAAAAAAGCATATATAATGTTTTGGGGTGCTATGTAAAATTCTAGCAAATAAATGATGATTTTTCCATGTAGGAGAGGAATGTCAGAATTGGTCTGGGTGTTCCAGAACGCCTGATGGTGCTCCCTGCATGTTGGGCCTCTGTATGTGGCCACGCTGTGTAAAAGTCTCACACATGTGGTATCGCCATACTCGGGAGGAATAGCAGAATGTGTTTTGGGGTGTAATTTGTGGTATGCATATGCTGTGTGTGAGAAATAACCTGCTAATATGAAAATTTTGTGGAAAAAAAATAGAAATGAAAAAAATCTTGATTTTGCAAATAGTTGTGGGAAAAAATGACAACTTCAAAAAACTCACAATGCCTCTTTCTAAATACCTTGGAATGTCTTATTTCCAAAAAGGGGTCATTTGGGGGGTATTTGTACTTTTCTGGCATGTTGGGGTCTCAAGAAACGAGAGAGGCCGTCAGTACTTCAGATGTGATCAAATTGATCAATTTTCAGTAATTGGTACCATAGCTTGTAGACCTTATAACTTTCACCCAGACTAAATAATATCCAATTTGTTTTTGTTTTGTTACCAAAGATATGTAGCAGTATACATTTTAGGTTACATTTTTGAAGAAAAATTACTTTTTTGCAAAATTTTATAATAGAAATGAAGAAAAATTCATTTTTTTCCAAAATTTTCGTTCTTTTTTCTTTTTAGCGAAAAAAATAAAAACCGCAGAGGTGATCAAATACCACCAAAAGAAAGCTCTATTTGTGGGGAAAAAAGGACAAAAATTTCATTTGGTTACAGTGTTGTATGACTGAGTTATTGTCATTCAAACTGAGAGCACTGAAAGCTGAAAATTGGTCTGGTTATTAAGGGGGTTTAAGTGCCCAGTGGTCAAGTGGTTAAATTTGTCCCTTGTCAAGTCACTCAAATCTTTACGCTTGCCCAAATGTTATGCTTTCAATACATCAACATCAGTGACGTGTTCACTTGGTGGCTAATATTTCCCACTCACTTTTAGGTGCCATCATAACAAGATAATCAATGTTATTCACTTTACCTGTCAGTGGTCATAATGTTATGGCTGATCGGTGTACATCTGCCTGGAGTTTAGCTTTAAAGTAAAATTCCAGGTTTACTATGCCAAGCTGCCCAGACGAGAACAATTCAATTACAGAGCTATGTCCTGTAATATACTATGGTAGCATTAGCTGCATAACAGTAAGCGATGCAGTATGGCAGCCCTCAAATTTTCCACTCGCCTACTAGCATTTTGCTAGTGAAAAATTAGGTCTGGCGAGGAGCTGTGCTGGCTGGGAGAGAAGGGGGGGGGGCGAGCACCATCGGCGGGTGGGGTTGATCTGGAGATGTTCTCCCAGCGTGATGTGTAGAAGAGGAGTTGCTGACTGCAGCGTTCTGAGAGAGCTCTCTCTCTCTCACAGCGTGTGGTGACAGTTCCCCCCTCCCTCCCCCTTCTCTCTGCACAGGACAGGAGACCAGTGAGAGAGCTGGTCAGTTTCTCTTCCTGTCATGTGAACTTGTGACCCCAGTGCAGTGAGTGCACATGGAAGATGGAGCCCTCGGATTGTGGCTTCAGCAGCTGACCCAGGTACATTCTCTACTCTTATCCCTCCCTCCAGCCAGGTCAGATATAAATTACTATACTCATTGTGTCTCCTTGCAAACCTCATGCTATGACTTATCTGTGCTCCAGCTTTCCCACTTTGTTTCTCCTATCCTATCTCTGTTATCTGAAATAAAGTCTCTTTAGTAAATTAACCCTCTGTATCCTTGCTAGGAGAGAACTGTGCTTTTCTTCTCTGCTTCAGCCCAGATTCACACCAGTGCAATTAGAGACGTTGCATGCGATGTCTGTGAGATGCAAGTTCAGCCATACAGTTATAGTTGGATACATCAAAAAATCTCAGGGACTTGTTTTTCCCGCACTACCGGTAGAATCAGATCACATGCAATCTGATTCCTGTGAAAGTTAATAGTTCACACTGCAATCTGTGAACTAAACTGGGGGTGTCGTTAATAATGTATTGACACCCGCAGCAGTTCGCAGAGTGCAATGTAAACTGCCCACAGAAGAGATACGATGCGGCAACCGGCGCTGGAATCGCACTGGTTCCCGCATCACATTAGTGTGAACCCGGGCTTAATAAACACATGTAAACTGCTGCTTACCCAAATGGTTAAAGCTGCACTCACACCTGAGCGTATTTTTTTTCAGACAGAACGTCACGTGTTTTTACCACAATTTTTGCTGCGTTATTTGCCCAGATTTGTGTACAGGTCAATAGGTCACCAATGTAAAAAGCAGAAAAACGCCTGTAATCTGCCTATAAAGAAGTTCATGTACTTTTTTGAGCTTGGGCTCTGTTCACACCCAGGCCTTTTTGGGCATCTTTCTGCTCTCAGCCATAGCTCTAAAAAAAATCCCATTAATTTCAAAGGCCCCTGTTCACATCTGAGCGTTTTGTCACCTAAAGCAAAACGCCTGTTGCTCAAAAAAGTACAGGAGCTTCTTGTTTGGCAGATTACAGGCGTTTTTTATTCTTGTACATTGGTGACCTTTTGACCTGTACAAAATCGTGTAAAAAAAATAGCGTGACTTTCTGCCTAAAAACTATATGCTCAGGTGTGAATGCAGCCTCAGGCGTTTTACTACAGGTGACAAAACGCTCAGATGTGAACAGGGACATTTAAGTGTCATTTCATGATATAATTTATGAGGGCGTGATTAGGGGCGGTGGCAGGGGTTGGGTGTGGCAACTGGTGGCGAGTAACCCTTGAGGTCTGGCTAGTAGCTCAGGACTTGAAATTTTGAGCCCTGCAGTATGGGAATTGGTATGGTTGAATGCTTTTCTGTCATTCAGCAGAAGCTTTCTATTTTTAAGCAAGTACAAATCTGATTAACCGAGGTGGAGAAGCAGGACGATAACGGCACAATTTTTACCTCGGCCATCAGAGGAAGTCTGGTGTTCATTGATAAAAATACAAGACCTCTCCTGATCGGTGGAAAAGCATTCAGCCTAACTCAATTTATTTAGGGGACCCGTAATGCTGTGGAACACAGCACCAATTACTGTATTTAAAGCTTTAGGAAAGGAATTCTACTCTTTGATCCTATCTTCCTTTTTATAAAAAAAAATTGGTCCAGATCCAAAATATCTATAATTGTGCAGATCTAAATGTTTAGCTAATCAAAATTCATTATCGAATTACTCAGTCATAGCATTGCAGAAGAGTTTTTAAGATGGACCACTGCACGCTGATATAAGTTGGCAGAATGGCAGCGGTAGGCAAATGGTCATACCTGTACGTCCCCTTTAAGAATCTGCGTGGCGTGCTCGCCCGCCGCACTCCCCGTGACTGTGCCCGCGGACTATGTCCGCTGGTGTCCCACGATCGGGTCACAGAGAGGCAGAACAGGGGGGATGCCTGTGTAAACAAGGCATTTACCTGTTCTGCCTAGTGACAGGACATTGATCACTGCTCCTGATCACAGGGAGCAGATTCTCAATGTCGTGTCACTGGTAGCCCAGTAGGACACACTTAACCCCTTCCTCGTCCCCTAGTGGTTAACCCCTTCACTGCCAGTCACATTTATACAGTAATCTGTGCATTTTTATAGCACTGATTGCTGTATAAATGTGGTCCCAAAATAGTGTCAAAAGTGTCCGGTGTATCTGCCATAATGTCGCAGTCACAATAAAAAACGCAGATCGCTGCCATTTACTGATAAAAAAAAAAAAAGTACCAAAAATGCCATAAAACGATCCCCTATTTTGTAGACACTAACTTTTGCGCAAACCAATCAAACGTTTGGGAGCCACATCGCATGACCATGCAATTGTCAGTTAAAGCGACGCAGTGCCGAATTGCTAAAAACGGCCCGGTCAATGGCCAGCCAAATCCTCCGGGGCTGAAGTGGTTAAACATTACATTTGGCACCAAGTGTTTTAGAGCGATTTATGCTCTAAAATAACAATACAGGTTACCTGTCCTCCTCAGAGCTTTTTAATGCGCCATTATTTTAAATCCTGCTTGTTGCATTTTTGGTGCACTTGCTGGAAACTGCACCTTCCCAGGGAAAGATTAGGGATGCATAATCCATCAAAAACTCACCACCACAAATGGGGAAAAAAGATGTACGTGTTTCATAAGGCATTATTTGTAAGGCCTTATGCACACTGTGCTTTGCTGGACACAAGTGCACCTTCAAGCCCCACGGCTGGAGCCTTTCAAACTCTGTCTGACAGCTGCTGTTGGGCAGTGCACCTAGCGGTATGTATGTTTAGAGCAGTATATAGGCAGGGACGGATGCCCCAAATGCAAGCAGTGTGCATTCCAGGCATACGTCCATTATACCTGTGCTCTGCAGCCACAGCTAACGTGGGAGCCTCATGCATTGGGGCTTAATGCTTAGAGTGCATTAGACCTAAAGTGGTCTTTCTGCATTTCTGTGCACTTGTGTGTGTTCTGGCTTTCTAAAGACTATTTTTTCTGTGTTCCCTTGCAGCTAGTTCTTATAAGACCCTTAGCTGCGCAGTTCGGGATGCCATACGTACAAGCTGCTGGTTTGCCAAAACGACTGTTGCCGACTCCCAAAAACAAAACAAAAAAAACATGGGATAGACGGTGGTTAGTCTGCCACAGACCCAGAAGAAACTTAATTTTTTATTTTATTTTTTAAGTTACTTTACAGCAGGGGTGTCCAAACTTTTTTCAAAGAGGGCCAGATTTGATGAAGTGAACATGCGTGAGGGCCGACCATTTTGCCTGACATTCTTTGAACCATTAAAATTTGGTCTAAGTGTGTTCCTCCGAGCACTAATACACTGCCCAACAAGAATTCTCTTGCCTTTGTGGCTGTGTGTGGTGAAGAGATGAGCTTGGGCATATTATTTGGATATACCGTATTTATTGGCGTATAACACGCGCTTTCATTTTAAGAGCGAAGTTTCAGGAAAAATAAATACATTTTCTCTTCCGTTCATAGACGGACACAGCCTTCATTGACATTGGGGTTATGCTTCTTCCTACCAGGAGATTTAGGCAGAATTTAACAGCACTTAAAGTGTTAAAACCTTTCCTTCGTGCTGCTCCTCCCAGGGGGTGTGGCTCCCCCAGGCCTAACCCACACCCTGCTCTAGGAGCCTCAGTCTTTTTCTGCCTAACGACAGGAGAGTCAGGCTCTCTCTGGAGTTTTTTTCTTGCGATTTTTCTCGCTTTTATTATTTTTGTTCCTGCATTTTTTGAATCCTGTGATTCTTCTATCAACAGCCGACTGGGTGACAGGCTGGGTCCTCGACCCTTGTAGTCCCCCCAGGTTCGGCCTTCGAGCGTGTGCCGGCCCTTGGCTTAGCTTTGGGACGTCCACGACAGGCCCCGTTGCTCCAGGGGGCGGCCGGGGAACTTCGGTTCTAGGGCACGCATATGACCGGTCTTTTATGGCTTTGTCACAGTGTGTCTGGCTGACAGCCATGCCGTTCACGGACGTTGGTTCTGTCTGGGATACTTCCAGCCGGGTAGTCGCAGGACGGGTAAGTAGTGGCCTCTTACTCAGGTAAGTGGTCTGGCTGGAATGTTTCCCTTGGGAGGTCGACTGAGGGTTTTTTCCCTGCTTTCCTCTCTCCCTTATTCTTCTCCCTCCTTCCCTTTTGGGTGACGGCTGCGAGGGTTTTTTTTTCTGGGGCTCATGTCACTGGGCCCGGGTGTTGCAGGGGCTGTGTGTGTGTGTCACTGCAGGGGACTGTGGTGTTCACTTCTGGGCCTTTGCAGTGTGCTGTGAGGTGTGTCTCAGGAGAAAACAGACACAGCGCTGCACGGCTTCTCTACACACCTTGTCCTTCTCGGACTGCGCTGCACCAGGTGGGGTGAGTACCAGAGGCCCCCATGCTCTCCATTAGCTGCAAGGAGGTAACCAGTGGGGATTTTTTGTCCTGCCTTGCAGGGTGGGTGTCTCAGCGCTGGCGCTATGGAACCTGAGCCAGGTCTCCCTCTACACTAGGCCTGAGTTAACCCTTAGCGCCCCTTCCCCTGCCACATCTGTTTATGTTGGCTATCCTGGTTTTTCTTGCCAGGTTTGAAACAGCTAGTGCCCGAATGGGGGGCAAAAAAGCGCCCCCTCCCTGAGCCTGCTTCTGGGGATGTCTCTGACATGGAATCTGGTTCTGGTATGTCAGAGGCTGCGGGCTTGACCCACATGGATAATGAGGATGTCTGCTGCAGTGTCAGCAAGA
Organism: Rana temporaria; assembly: GCF_905171775.1. Lineage (NCBI taxonomy): Eukaryota > Metazoa > Chordata > Amphibia > Anura > Ranidae > Rana > Rana temporaria. Next base: position 228,532,655 of record NC_053492.1, read on the forward strand.
ATTGTTGGAGCTCTTGTTTTTTCTGCGGTGCGTGAGACTCTAAAAATTGAGGATGTGGCGGAGACACCATCGTGTCAGTATCCGCAGGCCGCCACGCACCGCTGAAGTGTTCCTTGTGTTCCCTGTTATGCAAGGAATGGGATGCACCGCAAAAAGTTTGTCAAAAAAATTTGCAACCCGTTACCCCCTTGAGGGGGATTTAAAAAAAAAAAAAAGTAGGTCTCTCCTCCGCCAGTGGACCCCCTATGTCCAGACTGTGCAGGACCACCACGTTGCCTGTGGAAGGGGCTCCTGCTTTTCAGGATCCCGCTGATAGAGTGGAGGCCGTGGCCCGCTCCCTATTCACGATGGTGGGTTGGGCGGTGAGGCTGGCTCTGGCCGGGGCCCTGGTCAGGCCCCGACTGAAAGGGCAAAGCTCCTGCTGCAGGAGCTGGAAGAAGGGGACGCTTCCGAGTCCTCTTGGGACCTGGCTGAACGATAGTTCAGGGTCTGAATTTTCTCTGCGAGGCGGCCATGGATACGTTCCAGAGCTTCCGTCTATGCAGGGTTCTGCGCAGCCTTATGTGGCTGAAGAGCTGGTCTGTGGACTAGTCCTCTAAGGAGGCCTTGGTGATGGCCTTTAAGGGTGAACGGTCCTTTTTGGAACTTCCCTGGATGGCATCATTGTGGATGCCACGGGTGGTAAGCACATGCTGTTCCCACAGTCTGGGAAGGGCTTGGGACCTTGCCCTGCGCAAGGACCCTCCTTGACTACCTCCGAGCGTGTGTTTTTTTTCGCCCGCCCTGTGCGGTGGGGGTAGGTCTACATGGTGCTTAAACCCCCGCCGCGGGGTAGCAGCGCACCTGATACCGCATGCCTAACAAGTCTGTGGACGTACCTGCTTCCGCCTGTAGGTCTGCTCCTGCCCGTGTCTCGGGTGGGAGACTGGCTTCGCACGTTCATGGCTCGGTGGAGGTCTCTCCTCTCCGACCGTTGGGGTTGCGAAGTGGTTTCCTTGGGGTACAAGTTTGAGTTTCTCTCTTGTCTGCCAAACAGGTTTTTTCCCTCTGGCCTCTTCCGGTTGGCTCTGTCAGGGGCTGTCCAGGTTCTTCTGGTCAGGGGAGTGATTGTGTCGGTTCCCTCGTTGGAACGGTCTCAGGGGTTTTACTCCATTCTGTTTGTGTCCCCACGGAGGATGGGGCCCGGTCAATCCTGGGCCTCAAGTCCCTTGTTTGTTTTGTCAAGGTGCAAACTTTCAGGTGGTGTCGATTCGCTTGGTAGTAGCGGCACTCCATCAGGGGGATTTTTTTTTTGGCATCCTTGGATGTCGTGAACACGTACCTACATGTTTGCGTATCCTCAAAGCATCAGTTTCTGTGCTTTGCGGTCGGGGGGGACCATTTTAATTGGTGCCCTTCCCATCCGGCGGGTTTTCGCCAAGGTGCTCGTCCCGATACTGGCCCGGCTGTGACAGCGGGGGTTTGTTATCATGGGCTGTCTGGCCGACATTCTCCTTCGAGCTTCTTCGAGCTCTGCGTTGGTGGAGCCGTGTCTATCACGTGTTACCTGGGACTAGTACTGAATTCCGCCGGGGCGGGAGTGTTTTTCTCCTAACGGAAAAACTTCAGACTCTGCTGTCTGCTGTGCAGCAGTTGCCAACCCAGAAACGGTCATCTCTGCGATTCTGCAGGAAGGTTCTGGGTCCGTTGGTGGCCTCGTTCGAGGCGGTTCCGTATGTCCAATTCCACGCCATTTTCTGCAGGCCACTGGACAGTGGTCACGACGGATGCCAGCCTCTCCGGTTGGGGAGGGGCTCTTGGGGCACCCAATCAGCCCAGGGGCACTGGACTCAGGTGGAGTCCTGCCTACTGATCAACGTTCTGGAGCTCCGAGCAATCAAGCTTTGCCTTGCCAGGTGGTCCCTGGATCTACAGGGCCGACAGGTCAGGATCCTGTCCGGTGACGCCACGGCCATGGCGTAGGTTGATCATCAGGGAGGCACACAGAGTTCTGGTGCACATCCTTCGGTGGGCCGAAGGGTTCGTTCCGGCTCGGCTCTATCGGCCGGGTACATTCCGGGAATACGGAATTGGCTAGCCGACTACCTAAGTCGCACTGCATTGGGCCAAGGAGAGTGGACTCTCCACCCGCAGGTGTTTCGGGGTCTGTGCCAAAAAGTGGGGCACTCTGGACGTGGACCTTCCGTCTCTATCGGTAGGTGCCACGGGTCGTGGCCAGGTTTAAGGACCCATGGGCGGATGCTTCAGGCGCATTGGTGGCTCCTTGGGGTCACTAGCGCCTAATTTACACCTTCCCTCCTCGGAAGCTTCTTCCTCGCCTGCTGCACTGAGTGGAAGCTGTAGGGATTCTATCAGTTCTGATCTCCCCAGATTGGCCGCGTCGCTTCTGGTACGCGGACCTAATGCATCTGGTGGCAGAAGCCCCCTAGCGTCTTCCCCCGAGAATTGATCTTCTGTTACAGGGTCCGATCTTCCACCCTGTTTCACAGCCACCGGCCTTAGCGGCGCGGCTGTTGAGAACCAGGGGCTTAAGGACCGAGGCCTATTGGTCTCGGTGGTCTCTACCGTGCTGCGTGCACGGAGGTCTACCTCACGTAGGTTTTTTCCTCATACATGGAAGGCCTACATCTCTGTGTGTGGGGAGATGAACTGGCACTCTCGTACATGCGTTGTGTACAGGATTCTGCTGTCTTTGCAGCTCTCGCCTTAAGTACGGTTCGGAGCCAGATTTCTGCTTTGGCTGTTTTTACTTGCAGCGACTCTTGGCGTTGCACTCCTGGGTGCGTACGTTGGGTCAGGGGGTCTGGCAGGTGGCCCCTCCGGTGCGCCCTCCATTACCCCCATGGGACTTGAATTTAGTCCTTTCAGTGCTTCGGGATGCTCCCTTTGAGGACATTCGGGAGGTTTTTTTGTTTAGTGTCACAAAGGGTGATTTTATTTCTGGTAGCAATTACCTCGATCAGACGTGTGTCTGATCTGGCGGCCTTGTCTTACAAGGCTCCCTACTTGGTCATCCGTATGGATCAGGTGGTGCTGCGGCCGCAGCAGTTTTTTCTCCCTAAGGTCGTTTTGGCTTTTCACATTGAGGTGGACATTGTTCTTCCATCCTTATGTCCTCGGCCGAAATGCAAGGAGGAGGCCACTTTACATCCTCTGGATGTGGTTCGGGCCTTACGAGTGTACTTATATGTTACAGTTCCGTTCCGGAAGTCGGGCTCACTGTTCGTGTCGGTGGCTGGCCCTACAAGAGGGCCTGGCAGTCTCGTCGGCCACCGTTCCTAGGTGGTTCCGACGGATTGTGCTTCAGGCCTATGCCCTGAAGGGGCGTGCGCCCCCCTTTCGGGTTATGGCGCATTCGACCAGGGCGATCGGGGCCTCTTGGGCTTTCCGGCATCTTGCCTCTGTGTTACAGCGGTGTTGGGATGCATCCTGGTCGTCAATCCACGCTGTTTCAAAGTCTTACGAGGTGGATGTGGGTGCATCTTTTGATGCCTTCCTCAGCTGCAGATGTTACGGGCGGCAGTTTATGGTTGGAGTTTCTCCGTTGAGCAACTCCGGTTATTGTTTGGGGTGTAACCTGGTTTGCTGTGTTACTTTCCCACCCCTCGATTTTTTGACACTGCTTGGGGACGTCCCTAATGTCAATGAAGGCTGTGTCCGTCTATGAACGGAAGAGAAAATAGGATTTTTGTACTCCTCACCGTAAAATCCATTTCTCTGAGTTCATAGACGGACACAGCACCCACCCCTCCTTGGTTTGTACTGCTTGTTACGGACTGAGGCTCCTAGAGCAGGGTGTGGGTTATGCCTGGGGAGCCACGCCCCCTGGGAGGAGCGGCACGAAGGAAAGGTTTTAACACTTTAAGTGCTGTTAAATTCTGCCTAAATCTCCTGGTAGGAAGAAGCATAACCCTAATGTCAATGAAGGCTGTGTCCGTCTATGAACTCAGAGAAATGGATTTTACGGTGAGTACAAAAATCCTATTAAAGAAGTGTGAAGCAAAATATGGGTCAGTGCCCATCTGCAGACCCACCATTGCCAGGAATGCAGCACCATATTTGCCAGGAATGCACTCACGAGCGCCAAAAATGTATTGCAGGAGAATCTCCTGTTTACACAGCGGCCTCTTTAATAGAAAGTCCCGCCTCCTTTAATGGACAGAACATCCGTCCAATGGCAGCGTGGGACTTCCTATTACACAGGCCGCCCGTAAAAAGGGAATAACTCCTGTGTATGTGTACGCCAGCAGCGCTCATCCTGCCTCCTCCCTGTCCCGTACCAAGGCTTATACATCTTTTGTGGCCCCGACACTGGGAGATCGTCGGGGGCCACAAAAAATATACAGTATATGTCTAAATAACCCGGCGGGCCGTTCAAAACCGGAACGCGGGCCGGACTTTGGACAGCAAGGTCTAACACTGCTCCAATCCCAAAACTCCAGCTCCCTAACAGTTGCACTAAATGCAACCGTATCAGGCTGAATTCACAGCCACAATGCCTGACTTATTCCAAATTCTACCGGTAGATCCACTAATGGAGGAGGCTAACAGCACCTTACCTAATCTTCCCCTGATTAAAGTTCGCCCCACCAAATCACACTTACTGTGGCACAAAACCAAGGAAAAGGGGGCTTTCTGCCAGAGGTGCTTCAAGATATCGCTCCTTGACTATTTAACCACTTAAGGACCGCCACACGACTATATACGTTCTTACTTTGAAGAGGGATATCTCGGTAATGGCAGCAACTGCTGCCACAAGAGAGGTATCCATCTCTTCAGGCGGCGGTCCTTTAAACAATAATGGTGGTCTCTGCAGCGGATTCGCTGCAAGATCACTGTTATCGGTGGCGGGAGAGGGCCCCTCTCCCGTGCCCTCAGCCGCTTACCGGAGCTGTTTAGCAGCGGCGGAGGTGATTGGGTCCTTTCTCATGCTGGGTATGGATACGAGTGAGGCCAAGATGGCACCCACCTGTCTATATACCATAACAGGGCGGAAGCAATGTCAAAGCGTCACTTCCGCCCATATGTCTTAAAGGGCTAATTTATTTTTTGACGTTTTATCAAATGACAAGTTTTTTTTTTTTTATTGCATTTTTGTCTAAATATAAGATCTGAGGTCTTTTGTCATACCTTTTTCTATTACAAGGGATGTTTACATTCATTGTAATAGGAATAAAAGTGACCCAAATTGTATTTATTTTTTTAAAACCGTGTAAAAATTTAAATTAAGAAAAAAATATATATTTTAAAGTGCCCCGTCCCGACGAGCTCACGCGCAGAAGCAAATGCATACGTGAGTAGCGCCCGCATTTGAAAACAGTGTTCAAACCACACGTGAGGTATCGCCGCGATCGTTGGAGCGAGGGCAATAATTCTAGCCTGAGACCTCCTCCTAACTCAAAACATGCAACCTGTAGAAGTTTTTAAGCGTCGCCTATGGAGATTTTTAAGGGTAAAAATATAAAAAAAATTGGGCTAACTTTACTGTCTTATTTTTTTAATTAGAAAAAGTGATTTTTTTTTAAAAAAAGTGCGCTTGTAAGACCGCTGCGCATATACAGTGTGACAAAAAGTATTGCAATGACCGCCATTTTGTTCTCTAGGGTGTTAAGGTAAAAAAATTATAATGAATGGGGGTTCTAAGTAATTTTCTAGCAAAAAAAATAGTTTTTACCGTATGAACAGAGTCTGAAAAACAGGCTCTTGCTGTAGATATGCCTAGTGTTACACGGCCCCCATATACGAGAAACTTCTGTAGAAAGCCCTTTCCTACTCTGATTCAGGCAAGTTGGCCATTATACAATGGCTGACTGGTTAAACTGGGTTATTCCCCCTCCTGACAATTTCAAAGCCTTCCATCCCATGGACACAGAATTTAACAAAAATGTTCCATCCTCTCTGTGTACCTGGCCATTCTTGCACTAAATACAGAATCTACCATTTCTATTGAGGGTACCTCCTCCCTTAAATATTCAATGGATAGGCATTTTGGGATTTTTTTTTTTTTTTTTTTTTTTAAGCCTCCTTGCCATACAGCAAGTGTAACCTTAGTGATTGTAACCTTAGTGATTGCCCAAAATATGTCTAACTGGCCTAGAAAAATTTGTGACAAACTCTCTCATGAGATAGACAACCCAAATCCTTACTCGTAACCACTTAAGCCCCGGACCATTTTAGCTGGCCAAAGACCAGGCCACTTTTTGCGATTCGGCACTGCGTCGCAGTGACAATTGTGCGGTCGTGCGACGTGGTTCCCAAACAAAATTGACGTCCTTTTTTTCCCACAAATAGAGCTTTCTTTTGGTGGTATTTGATCACCTCTGCGGTTTTTATTTTTTGCACTATAAACAAAAAGAGTGCCAATTTTGAAAAAAATGAATTTTTTTTTTTGCTATAATAAATATCCCCTAAAAATATATAAAAAAAAAATTCCCTCAGTTTAGGTCGATATTCTTCTACATATTTTTGGTAAAAAAAATCTCAATAAGCGTATATTGATTGGTTTGCCCAAAAGATATAGCGTCTACAAAATAGGGGATAGAATCATGGCTTTTTATATTATTATTTTTTTTTTTACTAATAATGGCGGTGATCTGTGATTTTTATCATGACTGCGACATGGCAGACACATCGGACACTTTTGACACATTTTTGGGACCATTGTCATTTTGACAGCGATCAGTACTATAAAAATGCACTGTTACTGTGAAAATGACACTGGCAGTGAAGGGGTTAACCACTAGGTGGCGCTGAAGGTGTTAAGTGTGCCCTAGGGAGTGCTTCTAACTGTAGGGGGGGATGGGCTGTGTGTGACACGATAGTGATCACAGCTTCCGATTACAGATTATACACAGTATATATATATGTGTGTGTGTATGTATGTATGTGTATATATATATATATATATATATATATATATATATATTTGTGTGTGTAATATATATATATATATATATATATATATATATATATATATATATATATATATATATATACCATACATACATACATACATACATACATACATACATACATACTGCAACTAACGATTATTTTCCTAATCGATTGTTACGATTAATCGGATAATGGCCTTAAAAAAAAAAAAAAAAAATTGCCGCAAAAACACATTACATGCTTTTCTGCAGCTTCTCAATTGAAGTATATTGAACCAAAAAAAATAAATAGCACTGTTTTGCGTTAAAACGTCCTTGCCCTTTCCAAATACGCAGCAGCTGAAAAAAAAATCATGGATGTGAACGTGTCTCATAGGAAAACATAGGTAAATAAACTGTAGTGTGTTTCTGCAAAAAGCACCAAAAACCAGAGGTGTGACCCAGGCCTGAGATGTTTAGTAATATAATGGGGTTAAAAAAACAAAATAAGTACAAAAAGAGCAAATGATCGCTACTGTAAGGGGTTAATTTTTTTACTGTGGGACAGTGAAAGTAATATTTACAGTAGCGATTTGCTTTTTTTGTACTACAAAGGGCAATTTTTAGTTTTTTTAACCCCATTATGTTACTGGCCGATCAATCGATTATGAAAATTGTAATCGATTAATTTCATAATCAATTAGTTGTCGATTAATCGATTCGTTTTTTCGGCATATATATATATATATATATATATGTGTGTGTGTGTGTGTGTGTGTGTGTATATGTGTGTGTGTGTTTATATATATATATATATATATATATATATATATATATATATATATATATATTCTCCTTTTTGCCTGCACGTGCCATGCTGCAGATGTATATCTGCATGCAGCGGGCGGCATAATCTTACCTTGAAGCTAATATTTTGTGTGAATGCCATGAAGAACCTGATTTGTTAGATCTTTTTTGTGCATATCGGCACAATCCTCTGGCTTTAAACCTCGGTAACTGATCCATAGTGGGAAAGATGCCTTTTGTACATGCTTTTCTTTAAGTCCTTCCGTAAATACATTAACCACTTGCCTACTGGGCACTTTTACCCCCATTCAGTGGTGTTGCATTTTGAATGACAATTACACGTTCAGGCAGTACTTATCACCAAAAGAAACCTCTGTTTGTGTAAAATGTATTCACCTCTGGTGCCCTGATTTTCAGTGCTGATGTCCCCTTTCACACTAGCCAGTTACCGACTCTCTCCTCTCCTCACGCTGTGACATCGCGTGAGCAAAGGAATGCCGATAACCAGCAAGTGTGTTTACATAGTCATCAGCTGTGATTGGACACAGCTGAACGTGTGGTAAAGATCCGCTGATTGGCTCTTTACCCCGATCTGTGATCCTCTATTTCCAGAGGACACATAGTTATCAGAGTGTGCCGCGAGAGCAATCGCGGGAGGATGTCATATGACGCCCTCCCAAAACTGACCGACGGCACTGTAGCCGCTATCTTGCTATAGCGCAGTCTGCAAGTGGCTAAGGAAGCTACCGATGGGAGCAGGTTCAGGCCCTATTTTACAGCCTCCCAATTCACTCCGCATTGTGTATCTCCTATTGTATGGATTTCATCCATTTGCCCTATCCTCTTCTACTGCATGTCCTTCCGGTCGTGGAAAACCTTTCTAGACCTACCAGAGCTGCTAGTCTTCCTCATACTAAAGGTTTGACCTCTCTTATGGAGGCTATGGTGTCTGCTAACACTTATCCAGCCATCTCCCTTTACCTTTTCCAGGAGATGTGCAATTATTATTGTTTGTGGTCTTCTCCTTTCCACTCTAGTTCTGTACTCACTAAAGAAAGATCGAATATTATTATTATTATTATTATTATTATTATTATTATTATTTTTTTTTTTTTTTTTTTTTTTTTTAAAGCCCATTGTCACTTTATTATTTAATGGGTGTTTGCCTCCTATCCTACTCAGAAAAAGATTTCAGGGCTCACTAACGCCTACGCAAGAACTCTTGTCCTGGAAGGCTCATACCCCTTTGCTGATGCTTCCCTAGTATGAACTATTTTAATAGTCTGGCTTCCCATGAGGTCCCCTCTGACACAGCCATTTGTCTGAATTATAGTTAAACTTACAAAGAACCCTGAACATTTTCATCCAAATCTCTGATGCCATTGGTGTCTTCCCATCTAGTTAGGGCAGTAAGTTTGCCGGTTATTTTCCCCTCCTGTTCCCTTATCCATTGAGACCTTCTCTTACTGATGTGATTGACTACTTCCATTCACTATGGTGCTGAAATATTGAGAATTTTTTGCTCAACCCCTGGATAACCAGTTAAATTCCTCTGTTTGTGGCTACAGGCCTCCAAGCAACTAAATTCTATTGTCTAATAGACAGCTGCTGCCTTCCATACTACTACCATGCTAACAGCTTGTTACAGAGTTTAGCAGGGTTTTTTTCTACTGCCCCTAGATGCTTATGCCTCTGATTGTTTGTGTGCATAGCCACATAGGGAGCACACCATGTGGCACGATCCCAGCACAAAGACAGATATGCAAAAATGCGGCCCCATGGGGGAAAAAAGCCCAGTCGAGTGTATGCTCGGTGTATTTGTGTATGCTTGAATCCAAGGGGTTATTTTATTATCGACAAACATAAAAACACCTAAACAGGGATAAAAGGACTACCTGCAAGAGTGCACTATAATACAAGAATATACAGTGTATGTATGAAGTAAGCTTCCTATGAGAGTCAAAGAGCTCTGCTTGGTCTTCTGGCATTTAAATTGCATTTCTGTAGCAACTGGTCATCCTTATACACCATGGGTCTCCAAACTGCGGCCCTGGGGCCGGATGCGGCCCTTTGCTTGCCTTAATGCGGCCCTTGGGGCACTATTCCATCTAACTCCAATTGGGCATAATTCTTGTTGCTGACACCAATGGGGCACTATTCCTCCAACGGACATCATCAATTCTTTCCATTGACACCAACGATGGGCCTCTAGTCCTCCCACTGTCACCAAAGATATGGTATTATTTACTCCCACTGGAAACCTGGACATTTTCTACTCCCAATGGCTCTAGTCTGTCCCCCCTAAAGTCTGAAGGACTATAAACTGGCCCTTTGTTTAGAAATTTTGGAGACCCCTGTTATACACCCTCTTCCTATTTCTCAACACTTTGCTCTCCTTGTGCAACTTTCTGGTACAGAGAACTCTTCTTGTTACCAGCTGGGACTCCTATAGGACCTCATGGCCATCCTGGGCTCTAACCCTTTTAAACAGATTCCCTGCTGTGGGGGAATCCTCATACGATTCAGTTCTCCTTTTATTCCCATCAGCAGTGATTACCTTCCTTGGACTCCTCTTCCACTTGGGGACAGTTAAGTCTGAAAGCTGATGTTCTTACCACCAAAATGTTTCCTGTTGTCCCTTAAAACCACCTACATTTTCCCCCAGTCCTCTTCCAAGTCAGCCCTTGAGAGATGGAGCTCCTCCTCACAATCAGGAAACACATTGCCACTAATTTTCCTCCCTTTAAGAGGCGGTCCCTCAGGTCCCTGTTCAGTCTTGGTGTTTCCTCCATCCAGAGGAGACATGTTGCCAGAGGACCAGGAGGGGCTCCAACTCTCATGGGCTGACGGGTCTACTGAGGCAGCTTTTGGTACAGTTGGAGGCACAGCATTGCACAGAAAGCGGTGGAGCCTCAGAGCGGCAGGGGGTCAGTAGACTCATCTGCTCCGCTGTTATGCGGTAAAGGAGGTCGATTTTATCGTGGCCACGGGCAACCCTTCTTGGGCTGCGTGCAAGAGGTGTCCCGGGTTTGGATTTCCTCTGTGCCCAGGCGAGGAGATAGGTGCCATTTCGCCGTTCCCTTGGCGGTGTCAGCGGGGGGGGCGTGTACCCACGTCTGAACGCCGCTTGACCCAGAAGATGCGGCGCATCACTTCCGGGGCGGGATGATGTCATCGGCGTGCGCCGGGGAAGCTGGTCCAATCCCCTTAAAGGCCCGGGAAATTCAAACGGCCAGCTGGCGCTAATAGCGTGGACAAAGCTGCAGATGACAGCAAGGACGCCATAGCAAGCCAGGATGCTAGATGAGGACGAAATTCCATCGGCCCAGGCTCCAGGAGGCGAAAGCACCAGCAGGATAAAGGTAGGCACCAGTGGGTGACCTTTGTATTCTTTGTATGGGACAGCAGCTAGATGGTGGTGGTCACTAGCTTAGCTGGGGCTTACAGGGTTACTAGTGTCACTGGGTGTGCACTATAGTATTGTATAGTGGAGTGTGCTGTAGTCTCACTGCCATGGGGCCCCTGTGTGTTTTTTATCTTTTGGCAGATGAAACCGTCTAAAGAGCCAAAGCCCAATCCCAAAAAGCAGTGTGCGAAATGTGCTAACAAGTTAGCGTCGGAGTACACAGAACTGCTATGCCAAGTCTGCATTGACATGCTGGTTAAAAAACAATCAGACGATGTGTATGCAAAAGTTTTTGAATCCGTAAGAGATGAGATGGCCAACACCTTTAAGGATCTCAAAAAATGCATCACAGTAAGATCCTCGGGCTTAGAAAATACGCTTACTTCCTCTCTATGACTGATTCATTTTAGTGACAACTGACGCGGCTCAGGAACATACCCCTAGTTCCCCCTGGGCTCTCTTTGAGCCTTGGAGATAGATGTAGGGTAGAGGGGGAGGTATCTACCCTGGGCACAGAATGGTTCCCGGAAGGGGTGCCCGGGGAGGGAGCCCTTCTCCTCACCCTCAAGAAAAACGCTTACGATAACCTATCACTATCCAAGTACTATGTTTAGTTATATTGATAGTTTGACTCTCGTACCCAGCGCTCTAGCCACTACTCTGTTGCATGTACCGAACGTCTCCGCATAGGCACTGGTATAGGCGCTACTGTGAAATGCTTGTTCTGTTGAATTCTTCTTACTCTGTCTCTCATTAAGCAGTAGATTTTTGGAAACTGTTGAACACTCCTACTAGCAACTGTTAAACATTATACAGAAAATGTTTTCTGCTTGTGCAAGCATGTATGTATGTTACAATATCTTTCAATAAAAATGTATTGAGTAAAAAAAAAAAATGTATCACAGGTCAAACCTCCAACAGTCCCTTATGGAAGTCCCTCTCCCATATTCTCACCCAGATCGGAAGTCACATCAGGGTCGCATGAGTCAGTAAGGGAGCGAGCAGGCAGCAGCGCAGCTAGCGTTATGGCCAGCAATAACTCTGACCCAGAACAGGAGGAGGGGGGTGAAGAAAGGGACCCAATTACAAATTATCGCTAGAGGATGTGGATGATTTGCTTGGGGCCATTTATGAAACTTTGGAGATTGAACATGGAAAAGAACAACCTTCCAAACATGACCTGATGTACCAAGATCTGAGGAAGAAGAATTCCAAAGTGTTTCCAGTTCATCAGGTGATGTCCCATACCGTGAAAAACGAATGGACAGATCCAGAGAAGAAACCATTTTTTGCGGCTAGTCGCAAAAAGCGATTTCCTTTTAGTGACGATCCAAAGGAAGTGTGGAACAATAATCCGAAATTGGATGCACGACTTTCCAAAGTCTCTAAAAATGCTTTATTAGCTTTTGAAGATATGGGACACTTAAAAGATGCTATGGATAAGAAGGGTGATATCCTAAAAAGAGCCTGGGAGACAAGTGTCGCCAGCCTAAAACCAGCGCTAGCTACCAACTGTGTGGCAAGAAATCTGGAATTTTGGTTATCCCAGTTACAAGATCATATCAAAAATGGGACACCTAGAGAGGAGATTCTGAAGACTCTTCCAGTACTCTCCAAGGCAGTCGGTTAAACTGGCAGCAAGGTCCGGTGGACTAGCTGTCGCAGCAAGACGTATGATTAAAACCTGGACAGGTGATGCTGCATCCAAAACTAGATTGTGCAATCTACCATTCACAAGCGATTTATTTTTTTTGGTTCAGGCCTAGACGAGGCCCTGGAAAGAACAGCAGATAAGACCTTTCCTGCTGAAAAATACAAATTTCCACAAAAAAGTTATTTTCGTGGACGAAGAGATCGTCCCCAAAAAGGAAAGAGTACCCTAAGAAAAACTGGACGGGTCACAAAGGAAAACCAAACAGAAATCCACTTGGCGCTGCTAACCAAACCACCAAACAGTGACAACCAAGTGCCAGTAGGGGGAAGACTGGCTACCTTCCTACCTCAGTGGCAGAAGATAACAGCCAATCAATTTATTGCAAAGGGCTACTCCCTGGAATTCAATTGCCATCCTCCAGAGAGATTCCTATTAACAACTTCCCAGAGATTCAGAAAAAGCCAAAGCTCTTCCTCTGTTGCTGGGGAAGATGGTGGACCAAAATGTCCCTATCCCAGTTCCAGAGAAGGAAAAACGAAAGGGTTTTTACTCTCATATTTTCGTTTTCAAGAAACCTTCCGGGAAGTTTCGATTGATACTGAATCTCAAACCCTTGAATCAAGCGATTCAATACAAAAAATTCCGCATGGAGTACATATTTTCGGTCAAAAACATTTTGCAACCAGAAACATTCATGGATCTCAGGGACGCATATCTTCACATTTCCATCAGAGAAGAATCCCAGAGATATCTAAGGTTAGCAGTAGAGATAGAAGGAAAGGAATACCACTCCCAGAGCAGAGCTCCTCCGTTTGGGTTGTCCTCATCACCAAGGATATTTACCAAGGTGTTGGCAGAGGTTCTGGCCCCTCTAAGGTTGAAGATGACCGTAATACCATATCTAGACAATCTACTGTTCGCAGTGCCATCAGAAGCGCAGCTGGTAAGGGACCTCAACGAAGCGCAACTGTGGTTGAAGTCTCTTCGGTGGATTCTAAACTTAGGAAAATCAAACCTCTGTCCCACCCAGAACATTCGGTTCCTGGGGTATCTACTCCATAGAGCAGAAAACATCTCTTCCAGAGGAGAAAATCCAAAATCTCATCAAGAGGGTGAGTTCTATACAGAACAACCTACCGATAACTATCAGAGAGCTGATGTCGGTTCTGGGTTTGACATCAATACCGGCAGTCCAGTGGGCAAAGTTACATCTAAGGCCGCTTCAAGTTTTTCTCTTAAAAAAACTAAGGCAGAGATCTGGAATATACTCCCAACATCGGTAAAGAAGTCACTATGGTGGTGGAGGGTCCACACAAACCTAAATCGGGATCTGGCTTGGTCATTTCAGATCTCCCAGAAATTGACCACAGACGCAAGCATTTGGGGTTAGGGAGCTCACCTAGCAGGGCAACCTGCTCAGAGGAGATGGTCCCCTGAGGAAGCAAAAGCATCCTCAAATTGGAGAGAACTCATGACGATAGCCAAAGCCATAGAATTTTTTCAGAACCAACTGAGACGTCGTCACATCCTGATACTTTCAGACAACGCCACAGCAGTGGCTTATGTAAACAAACAAGGGGGCACAAAAAGCACATCTCCAATCAGATATGCTGGTGGGCAAAAGGGAACCTGCTGTCACTAGGAGCAGTCCATCTAAAAGGAGAAGACAACTAAATGGCGGACTTTCTCAGCTGCCAGGAGATCTCCCAAGAGGAATGGGTACTACACCTGGAGGTGTTTAAGGAAATTACAGCCTGCTGGGGAGTCCCAAACCTAGATCTGTTTGCCTCTTGGAAGAATGCTCAGGTGAAGCGTTTCTTCTTGCTAAACCAGCAAGACCAACCTCTTGGGATAGACGCTCTCCAGAATCCTTGGAACTTCAAAATATGCTATGCCTTCCCTCCGATTCATCTGATTCCACGGGTGGTAAAGAAGTTTCTACAGGAACAGACAACTTATACTAATTGCACCATACTGGCACAAGAGAGCCTGGTTCTCTCAACTCAGTCTCTCGGCAGAAGAGCCGTGGCTTCTAGCTCACAGGGTCCCCTGACAGTGCGAAAACAGGAAAAATGGGCGGCCTGGTTACTGAGGAGGACCTCTTGAGATCAAAAGGACTCTGAGAACGTAGTGGCAACGCTTCTGAGCACCAGGAAGCCAAACACCAGAACCATTTACCTGAAAAATCTGGAGAAAATTTAACAGTTGGTGCACTGAAAAACAGACAGAAAATGGATACACCGACTATCCTTGAGTTTTTACAGCAAGGCGCTGATAAAGGGCTAGCGCTCAGTACACTGAAAGTTCAGATTGCAGCGCTGCCAGTGTATCTGGAAAGGACACCCGTTGGTCTCTCGTTTTTTTGCAGGGCATTGGCGAAATATAAAAAATAAAAAAAATGTCCCACATGGGATTTATCAGTCGTGCTCAGGGGGGATCATCAAACCTCCCTTTGAGCCACTGCAAGAGACATCTTTAAGATTATTGACTCTGAGATACGTTACGCCGCCGTAATTTAGGGCGCAAGTTCCGTATTCAGAAAGGACTTGCGCCCTGCCTAATTCAAATGGGGATGATGTGGGCGTGTTTTATTTAAATTAATGGTGACCCCGCGTAATTGACGTATGTTACGAACGGCGCATGCGCCGTTCGTGAAAAAATCCCAGTACGCATGCTCGCAATTACGCCGCAAATCGTCATTGCTTTAGACGTGAACGTAACTTACGCACAGCCCTATTCGCGAACGACTTGCGCAAACGACGTAAAATTTTCAAAATTTGACGCGGGAACGACGTCCATACTTAACATTAGCTACGCCTCATATAGCAGGGGTAACTTTACGCAGAAAAAAGCCTAACGTAAATGACGTAAAAAAAAACGCCAGACGTACGTTTCTGAATCGGCGTAAATACCTAATTGGCATATTCATCGCGTAACTATACGGAAGCCCCACTTGGCGGCCAGCGTAAATATGCAGCCTAAGATACGATGGTGTAAGACACTTACGCCGGTCGGATCTTAGGGAAATCTATGCGTAACTGATTCTCTGAATCAGGCGCATAGATACGACCACGCACACTCAGAGATACGACGGCGTATCCGGAGATACGCCGTCGTATCTCCGTTCTGAATCTGGCCCAGTTTGTTTTTCTTGTAGCCATCACAACGGCACGTAGGATAGGAGAAATACAAGCTTTATCTGTTAAGCCGCGTACACACCATCACTTTATGTGGTGAAAAAAAACGACATTTTTTGTGAAGTAAAAAAGCAAAGTTTTTGAAACTTAATTTTCAAAAACGACGTTGCCTACACACCATCGTTTTTTTTCAAAATGCTTTAGCAAAGCGAGGTTACGTTCACCACTCTTTTCCATTGAAGCTCAATTCATATATAGCTTCTGAGCATGCGCGGGTTTAAAAACGTTGTTTTAAACGTCGTTTTTGCTACACAGTGATTTTTTGTGACAAAAAACGATGTTTTGAAAACGACACAAAATTTTTTTTTTGTCATTTTTCACAAGACATAAAACGACTTTTTCCCCCACACACGGTCATTTAAATTGACGTTTTTAAAAAAGCAGTTTTTTTTTCATCACATAAAGTGATGGTGTGTACGCGGCATTAGAGAACCTTTTTTGAAGATCTATGACGATCGAATAGTCCTTCAAACAGATCCCGGGGTTTACTCCAAAAGTGACGTCAACTTTTCATAAATCCCAGGATATAGTTTGTTTCATTTTGCAGTTCATCAAAAAACGGCAAAGAACAAGAATTACGTTTCCTGGATGTCAAAAGGTGTTTTCTTCAATATTTAGACATTACCAATGAATTCAGAACATCAGATGCTTTTATTTTGTACGCCGGCCAACTGAAGGGCAAGCAAGCGTCCAAAAAGACAATTGCCAGATGGATCAAGGCAGCTATTTTAGAATGTTAGTGTTATGGAAAAAACACCACCAAAAGAACTTAAAGCTCAGTCTACAAGGGCTTCAGCAGCCTCATGGGCAGAAAGGGCAGGAGCCACTCCAGAACAAATATGCAGAGCTGCAACCTGGTCAAGATTCTCGACCTTCGTTCAGCATTACAGACTGGATCTGATTTCCAGCCAGGACCAGGCTTTTGGTAGGAAAGTCCTCCAAGCCCTTGTCCCATCCTAGATCTGGTGAGTTCTTGGTTATCCTCTCAAGGGCTGACTTGGAATACGACTGGGGGAAAAGCAGAGTTCTTTTCTTACTGGTAACTCTGTTTCCAGTAGTCTTCCAAGGCAGCACGTTCCCACCCTAAAATGTCTAACCTTGTGGGGATGTGTTGTGTATTCTATATAGTTTCAGATTCTGGCCTTCTCGGGGATGACTGACCAGGAACCTGAGGGACCGCCTCTTAAAGGGAGGAAAATTAGTGGCAATGTGTTTCCTGATTGTGAGGAGGAGAAGCTCAATCTCTCAAGGGCTGCCTTTAAAACACTACTGGAAACGGAGTTACTGGTAAGAAACTAACTTTGCTTTTCCTACCATATTCTTCTGGCCGGCACAACATTTTGCCCTTTGCTTCCCTTAGGGATTTACCACCAGGCATGACTTATATGGCCAAGTACCATTCCTTGGAACCTTCCCCCTTTTCTCTTCATTCCTTACTAAAAGGTCCCTCCTTGTGTGCTTCTCCCTCTGCTTCCACCTGCCTGGATGCTAATTTTTCCCCTTTTTTTTAATTTTCTACCCTCCAGAAACGAGTGCCTCTTTCCTTTTGCCGTCCCTTCACCAGTGCCCTCCTTTAAAATCGTGTTCTGAGACCTATACACCATTTGGTGTCTGCACTCCATCTTTAAAGAGAGCCACCTCCTTAATTATGTTTCTGGTTACTCCCAAACAATTGCTAGGTAGCTTCAAAAATGGAGGGAGAAGGGAAGGTAACAAACCTCTGGACTTTTAAGGTGTTGGGTATGGAGGTTGAGACTCACTAATACAACATATAAAATTGTATGCATACATTTTATTACAACGATAAAAAAAACATGAGAACAGTTTTACATCCATATCAAAAGTCACAGTTCTATAGAGGCATAATTAACAGACACTACCACTCTCAACATGTTTCGCTCAGAGGAGCTTACTCAGGAGATTCCGGTGTGGCGCTTTTATATGCTATAGACGACAAAAAAAACATGTGACACAAATGTATTGGCATATATAAAGTCTACGAATATATTATATGTTAATTATAGCGCATAGAAAATATATGGGTACAGGGAGAGACATGAACCTTACCCGAGCTGCTCTAAGTCAATATATTACTTGAATTTTAGATAAAGAAATACAAGTTCCATGTTTGCACAGAACAACCCATTGTTTAAAAAATTCTCCCAGTGTTTGCAGAAGAAAACTAAAAATGATAGTTTTGCCTAAAGAAAAACAAGAGATATTTAAAATCACAACTGCGTGGAAATGTAATAAAGAAAAAAGCCCTTTGACACAAGTTCAAATGAGGATGGTTACCTTAGACACTGAAATGAATAGAATCAATTCCAAGCTTGCTAGTCCTGCTGGTATAAATTGCTAGCCAGCAAAATTTGGCCAAAGGAATTCATATTCAGCGGTAAAACCGTCTGTGTATATATACCACAAGGTTATACTCAAAGTTTAACAGGCAGGTCCAAGAGCTGATGCTCCCAGTGCACAATCTGAAAAAAAAAAAAATATATATATATATATATGTGTATATGGAATAATCACTATGAGGGAATCCCCATCATTCTAAAGGTCAAAGCAAAATAAACAGCAAATCCTGTATCAATGTATAAAGGAACAAACTTGCTGGCATTGAGAGAACAAAAGGATTGGCGAGAAGCAGGAGAGATATCACCTCCCTCACACAGAATGTCTGACAGATTGTAGCGGCGTGATGCCGCCGTTTATAGTTTACTTCCGACCCGGCGACGTCTGTCACCGCTGAGTCACGGACATGAGAGGATAACCGTGCGCCAAAGTTAATGACGGCGCATATGTGAAGACGCTGCAACACGTCAAGACACTGAAATGGTTAAGAATGAATTTGATAGACCTAACCAATTAACAAAGTTAAATTGTTGGCAGTCTGTTGGAAAGGTTCAGTCTGTACCTGTTATCCATGAAATATACAATCCTGCAGCACACAGACTATTTAATACTATTCAATATGTTACCTCTTAATGTTTTTTTTTCTCTCCTTTTAGTGCCACTTGGCCAGATGGTGTTCGCCGTTTAGCCCGAACTTACTTGAAAGATCCATTGATGGTTTACGTTGGAACTCTTGATTTGGCTGTAAGTAGTAGACTTAATAAGGGCTCAAAAATAAGTAACTCCTAATAATAATAATAATAATAATAATTTATAAAGGACATCTGGCAATCTTAAGCATTCTGACGTGCCTCCACATGACCGATATCAGTGCAGGCAACGGATTTGTTTAACTGTATAGAATTTGCCCACTGATTGCCGTCCGAATATAGTAAAAATATTATTATATATATTTTTTGTTTTAAACCTCCTGTCCACCGCCCACCTTCAAATGATGGCGGGAGGAAGACTCTCTTGTTCTGGGCGGACGTCATATGACATTGCGCCTTCACAAGCCACTAGGGGGGGTGCGCTCCCGCCGCATCACTGGGGACCCGATGCACGTGCCCGGCACCTGCGATTGTCCAGTAACTGAGCAGGACCGTGGATCGTAAACACACAGATCAACGTCCTGTCAGGGAGAGGAGACCGATGGTGTGTCCCTTGTACATAGGGACACCGATCAGTCACCTCCCCCAGTCAGTCCCCTCCCCCCCACAGTAAGAATCACTCCCTAGGGAACACAACCCCTTGATCGCCCCCTAGTGTTAACACATAATGTCCCAAAAATGTGTCAAGTGTCTGCCACAATATCAGTTACGATAAAAATCGCTGATCGACACCATTACTAGTAAAAAAAAAAAATAATAATAATGCTATAAATCTATCCCCTATTTTGTAGCTGCTATAATTTTTGCGCAAACCAATCAATATACTCTTATTGGGATTTTTTTTTACCAAAAATATGTAGAAGAATACGCATCGGCCTAAACTGAGGGAAAAAAGGGGGGGGATATTTATTATAGCAAAAAGTTAAAAATATATTTCTCGTCCGTTCAGGGACGGACACAGCAGCATCTTGACCTTAGGGTACTATCCTCCTTTCTAGGAGATTGACTAGGCAGAAAAACAGCATGTTAAGTGTTAAACACTCCACAAAGTACAGTACCTCACAGGGGGCGGTTCCCCCTGGTACATCCCCCCACTCTCTGCTCTGCAGCCTCAGTTTTTTTTTTCTGCCTGGCAAAGGAGAATGACATGGCTCCTCTGGGGATTTTTTTGGGCAATTTTCTTGCATTTTTTGTGTTTTTCCTGCATTTTTGGATCCTGAGATCTACAATCAACTGCTGACTGGGTGACAGGCTGGATCCTCGATCCTTGTAGTCCCCCCAGTTCGGCCATCGAGCGCCTGCTTGCCTTTTAGCTACACGCCTGGCCGTCCACGACATGACCCGTTGCTCCAGGGGTGGCCGGTGAGCTATACGCTCCAGGGCACACATATGACCAAGCTCTGTCTGTGTCACAGTGTGCTGGGCCGATAGCCATGCCGTAACAGCGCGGACGTTGGTGGTGCCTTCAGCCGGTGGTCGCAGGACGGGTAACTAGCAGTCCCCTTGCTTTGACAGGGTGATGCGGCTGGGGAGGTCGATTGGGGGTCCGCCCTGCTTTCCCCTCTCCCTCCTTTCCCCATGTTCTGGGTGGTGGGGTCGGCCGGGAGGTGGGGGGGGGGGGGCTCCATCCAGTTGCTGGGGGCTGTGTCTGCTTCCGGGGGTGCTGTTTGCTGCCATGTGTGCGCGGGGGGGCCTGCCCGGGGGTCCCGGGTGTTTTGCTGCTGTATGGTGTTTTCTTTATCGTACATCACGGGACACAGAGCGGCATATTCATTACTATATGGGTTATATGGAGTACCTTCAGGTGTTGACACTGGCAATCTCAAACAGGAAATGCCCCTCCCTATATAACCCCCTCCCATAGGAGGAGTACCTCAGTTTTTACGCCAGTGTCTTAGGTGTTGGTCATGGTTTAGCTTGCCTCCGCATCCTTGGGATTAGGTGAGCTAACCGGTTCTGTCCAAAGGCCTCAGCGCTAAAGTGGTCAGTAACCGGACCCCAAACCCTTGGGGTATAGCCATAATGCTTTTCTTTTTAGAGAGCTGGGACCCTGGGCCAGAACTTAGAAACCTTTGGGGGCCTAATGTTTCTGTTGCCAGAGTGCTATATGGGCCCCAGGACAGTGGATCCTTCATAGGAACCAGGGCCTGAAGGTCTAGACATCCCCACGGAGATGGGGGAAGATTGGGCCTCTTGCTTGGCAAAGTCCTGCGGCATGGAGCAGGTAAGTGAGGGGAAAACTTGCGGAACTTGGTTCTTAGCAAGTTTTTTCTGGGGGGTCACAGGGGACATGCCTAAAGTTATGCGCTGCATCTGGCAAACTAGTCACATATCTTAATGATAGGATGGCTCTATGTGTATTATTCCCCATAAAAGAAGTGACCTCCCTTGTAGTATTGGAAAAGCATTGAGTGGGGCCTGTGTAATATAATGTGTATGTGTGTGTCAGAGAGCTATGCTGACCTGCAAGCCTCCAGGCGATGCTCCATCGGTCTTCCTCCTCAGAGCCTGCAAAGCAGGCAAAACGCTGACCTCCTCGTGGTTCCAGGATTGGAGCAGAGAGGCTCCCTTCCCCCCAACCCCCCCCCCCCCCCTGTCGGCGGGCGCGCGCGCGTCCCCGTGTTATAGGCGCAATTCGCGCCGTTTAGCTGAGGGGGGGAAGGGCGGGTCAGTTGCTTAAGGAAGGGGCGGCCCTTCCTTTTTCGTTCCAACAGCTCATTCTAACATTGGAACTGAGGAGGAAAAGACCAGAGTGGCAGCACGGGGCGCCGAGGACACACAGTGGCCAGAAAGGATATTACAGTCTTCAGAAGACTGTTTTCAAGCCTAGAAATAGGCTGTTCTTTTCCATCTCAATAGTTTTCTTAGCAATACTACTCAGGGGGACAGAATGCTTTTTCTTTCCTGGATTTGAAAAAAAAAAAAAAGGAAAAGAATTGAAAAAAAAAAAAATTCAAAATCAGGGGTAGAGGAGGCATTTTTTATCCCCCAAACAGGTGTTTGGGCAATTAACTATTTATAGTTCCAAGTACCAATAAGCTAGCAGGTGTACCTCGCTATTGTACCATGGCATCCGGGTCAGAGGGTACAAGAGGTGGGGCTTCCCCCAGAGAGTCTGAGGTCTCGGACAAAGTTATGCCGCTGCTTTCCCCAGAGGGAGCCTTGGGGCCATCGGGATCTGGGGCTGGAGCTGGCACGGGTCAGTCCAACCCTAAGATGGTCACGGACGAGGTATTACTCACCTCTTTAAGAGAGATGGAGAAAAGAATGGAAAAAATGATAGCCACAGCTATGCGGGGCAGTAAGCGGATTAGATCTCTGTCGCCCGAGCGTGGACCCTCAGAAGAGGAGGTCCTTTCCTCAGAGGAATTGGACGACCTCTTGGACAAGGACCAAGTAGGTTCGGGGATCGAAGACCAGGATACAGAGGAGTCTGGAGCAGTCTCCCAAGGGGAGAGCTGGTGGATCCAAGCCTTAACGGACTTGGTCCATAGTGCATTTAAACTTGCCAGTACCAGATCTACCAAGTATCGACGGTTTCGCTTTGGGCTCACTAAGGGCGCCCTCAAAGCAATGCAGTGTTTCCGATCCATCCTCTGCTAGAGGGAGTTTTGTTCCAAGACTGGAGCAAGCCAGATAAAATCTTTTTACCACCTAAAAAATTCTCTGTCCTATATCCTATGGAAGATAAATTTTCCAAGTGATGGGCTACTCCTGCAGTGGACGCAGCCATCTCATGTGTTAACAGATCGTTAAACATGCCCTGTAGAAAAACATACAGGTGTTCAAGGATCCGGTTGATAACGCTTGGAAGCACTACTTAAGAACTCCTTCACTACTGCAGGGGCAGTAGTGCAGCCAGCTGTGGCTGCGATTGGGGTTGCTCAAGCATTATCGGATCAAATTAAGCAGATGCTTAAACTTATTCCTGCCCAGCAGGCAGAAGAGTTTTCGGATGTCCCCTAGGGCCATATGCTTTACGGTAGACGCGATTAAGGATTCTATCAGCAAGCGGCACGTTTATCGTTATCCCTTATCCATTATGAGAAGACTCTTATGGTTAAAAAGCTGGGAGGCCGAGCCCCCATGCAAGAAGCTCCTGGTAGGGGTTCCCCTTCCATGGAGGACGACTCTTCGGAGAAGACCTAGATAAATACATTCAGACCATTTCAAACGGCAAAAGTACTCTTTTGCCCAACTAAGAAAGAAAGGCTTCAGGGCCTGCGTTTCAACGACAGTACTCCCCTGGGCAGGGGCCCCTCTAATGCCAAACAGTATCGACGGCCCTCCTGCGAAAGCCAACTTCGGCTTCAACAGCAAGTCGCAGGGACAGGCTGCTAGAGGCAGAAGGCAGTGGTTTCGCAAACCAGCAAAACCAGGCCCCAAGCCGACCTTATGAAGGGACGCCCCCACCCACGAAGGTGGGGGGAAGGCTGCGACTCTTTTCAGAGGTTTGGGAAGCCAGCATTCCCGACAAGTAGGTACGGTTTCCGTGGCACGGGCTACAAATTAGATTTCCGAAGGTTTCCTCCTCCTCACTTCCAGGAGTCGAGGATTCCAAACGATCCGGAGAAGGGAGCCGCATTAATGTCGGCATTAAATCATCTACTTTCCCAGGAAGTAATAGTAGAGGTACCAGTCCTGGAACAGGGGCTAGGTTTCTACTCAACCTATTCATCATCCCAAAGTCCAATGGAGATGTCAGGCCAATTTTGGACCTAAAGTGGTAAATGCATACCTAAAGGTCCGTTCATTTCGGATGGAATCCGTGCGGTCAGCAGCTACCACACTCCAAAAGGACGACTTCATGGCGTCCATAGACATAAAGGATGCCTACCTTCATGTTCCAATTTTTCAGCCACATCAAAGATATCTACGCTTCATGGTGGCTTCGCGTCATTTCCAATTCGTGGCACTTCCCTTCGGGTTGGCTACGGCCCCCCGGGTGTTCACGAAGGTCCTAGCTCCAATCCTAGCCAAACTAAGGATCCAAGGGGTCACGATCCTAGCATACCTGGACGACCTCCTAGTCATAGATCACTCGTCTCCCAGCTTGGAGCGAGCAGTGGCCCTCACGGTCCAATACCTAGAGAGGTTCGGCTGGGTCCTAAATCGAGAAAAGTCAGCATTCCAGCCCACAAGGCAGTTGGAATATCTCGGCATGAGATTAGACACAGAACAACAAAGAGTGTTTTTACCTCTGATGAAGGTCAAGGCCATCAAGGAATTAATCCTACTGGTTCTAAGCAAGAAAGAACCGACTATTCGCCTATGTATGAGGTTACTAGGCAAGATGGTGGCCACATTCGAGGTGGTACCATACGCCCAGAGCCACACTCGCATCCTGCAGGCAGCCATCCTGTCAGCATGGAGCAGAAGGCCACAGGCCTTGGATATCCTGTTGCCGCTCTCATCAAGAGTCCGACAAAGTCTGTGTTGGTGGTTAGATCCTCAGAATCTACTGAAGGGGAAATCTTTCAGCCCAGTGGCCTGGAAGATAGTGACCACAGACGCCAGCCTGACGGGCTGGGGAGCAATTTTGGATGGTTGCATTCGCCAAGGTACTTGGGCAAAGCCAGAGAAGCTGTTGCCCATCAACATCTTGGAGCTCAGAGCTGCTCGACTAGCCCTCAGGGCTTGGACGTCAAAAATTGCAGGGGTTCCGGTGAGAATTCAATCAGACAATGCCACGGCCGTGGGCATACATAAATCACCAAGGGGGAACAAGAGTCAAGCCCGCTCAGAGAGAGGTGAGCTTGATTCTCCTATGGGCAGAGGCTCATGTGCCCTGCATATCGGCAATATTTATTCCAGGAGTGGACAACTTTCAGGCGGACTTCTTAAGCCGCCAGACTCTATTGCCGGGGGGAATGGTCTCTGCATCCACAAATCTTTCAAGCACTCTGCCAAAGATGGGGAGTGCCGGACGTGGATGTCATGGCATCGAGACTCAACAAGAAGCTAGACAGGTTCATATCCCGCTCAAGGGATCCGATGGCCTGCGGAACCGATGCGCTGGTTTGCCCTTGGCATCAGTTCAAACTTCTTTATGCGTTTCCCCCGCTCCAGTTACTACCCCGCCTGCTGCGCAGGATCAGGGTGGAGCACATACCAGTCATCCTGGTAGCTCCAGCATGGCCCAGAAGGGCATGGTACTCACTCATCCTAAAGATGGTAGTGGGAGACCCTTGGACTCTTCCTCTACGGCCAGACCTGCTATCGCAAGGTCCGATCCTCCACCCTGCCTTACGGCATCTATATTTGACGGCCTGGAAGCTGAATCCCTGATTCTCAGGGGTAGAGGTCTGTCTCAGAAAGTAATCTCTACCCTAATCAGAGCCAGGAAACCGGTCTCTAGGGTGATTTATTACAGGGTCTGGAAGGCCTATGTAGGCTGGTGTGAGTCCAAGCAATGGCTTTCTCGCAAGTTTACCATCGATAGAGTTTTAAGTTTTCTCCAGCTAGGAGTGGATAAGGGATTGGCATTAAGCACAATCAAGGGACAGATTTCAGCTCTGTCAGTGTGGTTTCAGCGGCCGCTGGCCACCCACTCGCTGGTTAAGACCTTCCTTCAAGGGGTCTTACGTATTAAACCTCGAGTTAAATCCCCGCTTTGTCCGTGGGATTTAAATCTTGTTCTGTCAAGTTTACAGAAACAACCTTTTGAGCCGTTGGCTGAAATTCCTTTGGTTTTACTGACAAGGAAGTTAGTATTTTTGGTTGCCATAGTTTCCGCCAGAAGAGTATCGGAACTGGCAGCCTTATCCTGTAAGGAACCATATCTTATTTTTCATAAGGACAAGGTCGTTCTCCGCCCTCATCCTTCCTTCCTACCGAAGGTTATATCCAGTTTTCATCTAAACCAGGATTTGGTATTACCATCCTTCTTCCCTAAACCTACTTCCAGAAAGGAAGGGTTGCTGCATACCTTGGATATTGTCAGGGCCATGAAGGCCTATCTTAAAGCTACAGAGAAGATCCGGAAGACGGATGTGTTGTTCATTTTACCGGATGGGCCCAAGAAGGGGCAGGCAGCTGCAAAGTCCACCATCTCTAGGTGGATTAAGCAGTTAATCACTCAGGCCTACGGCTTGAAAGGGTTGCCTCCTCCAGTATCATTAAGGGCTCATTCTACTAGGGCCATGGGCGCCTCCTGGGCAGCACATCACCAGATCTCTATGGCTCAAGTTTGCAAGGCGGCAACCTGGTCTTCTGTCCACACGTTTACAAAATTCTACCAGTTGGACGTAAGAAGGAATACTGATACAGCCTTTGGGCAGGCAGTGCTGCAGGCTGCAGTTTGAGACCCTCGGATTCCGGGGGCTCCCTTTTGAGTTAAATTTAAAAATTAAAATTATTTTTCTCAACTAAGTTGGATTTATTATGATTTGAGTATATCTCTAAATTAAATCCTTTTGTCTTGGAGATGTTCTCCCTCCCCTCATTGTGAGCATTGCTTTGGGACATCCCATATAGTAATGAATATGCCGCTCTGTGTCCCGTGATGTACGATAAAGAAAAAGGGATTTTTAATACAGCTTACCTGTAAAATCCTTTTCTTGGAGTACATCACGGGACACAGAGCTCCCACCCCTCTTTTTGGGGACCATTTTGGGAGGCATACTGCTTGCTACAAAACTGAGGTACTCCTCCTATGGGAGGGGGTTATATAGGGAGGGGCATTTCCTGTTTGAGATTGCCAGTGTCAACACCTGAAGGTACTCCATATAAACCCATATAGTAATGAATATGCCGCTCTGTGTCCCGTGATGTACTCCAAGAAAAGGATTTTACAGGTAAGCTGTATTAAAATCCCTTTTTCTTACTACAATCGCGGCCACCATTTTGGCGGCGCCGGGCGCCTTTATTGGAGATTTTCTTGTAGCCCACATGCTCGGTTTGCATGTCGGCGGCCATTTTGAAATGTGTTTTAGCCTCTAGTGGCTAAAATAACGTTGCAAACGGCTCCAGCACACTTCCTGAGGGACGGTACAGCACGGAGCAGCGCTTTGGGGAGACGGCAGCAGTACAGGCCTGGTCGGGTGGGGGGGGTCCCCTGTTCTCTGTTGCGGCCGGGGTGGCCTGTGGGTCTTGCCTTGCTTAAAAGGGTGGGTCAGCATGGCGTCCGAACCGGATGCTTCTCCCCCAGACATGCCAGAGTTAACCCTTAGTGCCCCTGTACCTGCGGCCTCTGTGGATGCTATGCGGCAGTCCTAGAGGCGTTTGTTGCCAGGATAGAAGCAGCGCGTGGCTAGAGGGGGTAAAAAGCACCCCCTCCCCCCGCCTTCTTCTGGGGATGCCGCTGAAACGGAATCGGGCCCAGCTTCTGCTCCCGGCCCTGGTTCCGAAGTGTCAGAGGATGCAGGCCTAGTCCACACAGACAGTGAGGATGACTCTGCAGCAGGGTCGGCGCATGATAGGGCGCTAGTGGGAGCTCTTATCACTGCGGTGCGGGATACTCTGAAAATGAAGGATTCGGCAGAGACATCAGAGATGTCGGTCCCTTTTGGGTTCCGTAAGCCGGCCCGCACTGCTAAAGTGTTTCCTTGTGTTCCTTATCTGGAAACGTTTTTGTACAAGGAATGGGATCGGCCACAAAAGGTTTTTTCTGTTCCAAAATGCTTTGCGGTCCGTTATCTTTTTGAGGAGGATTTCCTGAAAAAATGGACCTCTCCTCCGTCAGTGGACCCCCCTGTGTCCAGACTGAACAAAGCTACCACGTTACCTGTTGAAGGGGCTCCCGCAAATAGGAGAGCTGAGGCTGTGGCCCGCTCCATGTTCACAGTGGTGCGGTCGGCGGTGAGACCGGTTTTGGCTGGGGCTCTAGTGTCAGACACTTACTGAACGGGCAAAGTTGTTGCTTCAGGAGTTAGAGGAGCATCAAGCCCCTCTGGACTGTGTGGCGCTGGCCGACCAGTTGGTTCAGTGCCTAAAATTTGTCTGTGAGTTAGCCCTGGATACGCTTCCCTTGCTCTCCAGGGCCTCGGCCTACGCTGTGGTGTTGCGCCGCCTTGTCTGGTTGAAGTGTTGGTCCGCGGACCAGTCTTCTAAGAAGGCCTGGGTGGACTTGCCCTTTAAGGGTGAAAGGCTTTTTGGGGATTCTCTAGATGACATCATAAAGGATACCACGGGAGGTAAGAGCACTCTACTCCCACAATCTGGTAAAGGTAAGGAGCCTCGCCGTAGGCAGGGGCCCTCCTTTACCGCCCCCAAGCGTTTTTTTCATGCGTCCGGTGCTGCAGGTCAGAAGTGCCCCTGGTTCCGCAAGCTCAACAAGCCTGCGGAAAAACCTGCTTCCTCATGAAGGTCTGCCTACTTTCTGACCGGTGGGTTTGCAAAGTAGTTTCCTCGGTGTACAAGATGGAGTTTCTCTCTTGTCCGCCAAACAGATTTTTTCCTTCCAACCTCCAGCTTCCTCCGGGTCGTCGGGAGGCCCTGTTTGGGGCTGTTCAGGATCTGCTGGTCAGGGGGGTGATCGTGCCGGTTCCCTTACTGGAACGGTTTCAGGGGTTTTACTCCAATCTGTAGTCCCCAAGAAGGAAGGGGTCCTTCCAATCCTGGATCTCAAGGCCCTCAACTGTTTTGTCAAAGTGCAAAAGTTCAGGATGGAGTCGGTTCGCTCTGTAGTAGCGGCACTCCATCAAGGTGATTTCCTGGTGTCCTTGGATATCCCCATATGTGCAAAGCACCAGAGATTTCTGCGCTTTGCGGTCGGGGAGGACCACTTTCAATTTGTGGCCCTCCCTTTCGGCCTGGCTTCGGCGCCAAGGGTTTTCACCAAGGTGCTCGCTCCAATTCTACGGGTGTACCTATCTGCTACGGCTCTGTTTCGGAGGTCGGATTCACTGTTCGTGTCAGTGACTGGTCCTAAGAAGGGTCAGGCGGTCTCGTTGGCCACCATTTCTAGGTGGATCAGGCAGGTCGTGCTTCAGGCCTATGCCCTAAAGGGGCGGGGGCCCCCCTTTCCGGTTACGGCACATTCGACCAGGGCGATTGGTGCCTCTTGGGCTTTCCGCCATCAGGCGTCTGTTTTACAGGTGTGTAAGGCAGCGACTTGGTCGTCAGTCCACACCTTCTCAAAGTGGCTGTTTAAGGTTGATGTTCCTCCGTTGAGGAGCTCTGGTTTGTTTGGGGTGCAGTTGGTTTGCTGTGTTTTCCCACCCCTCGATTTTTAGACACTGCTTGGGGACGTCCCTAAGGTCAAGATGCTGCTGTGTCCATCTATGAACGGAAGAGAAAATAGGATTTACTCACCGTAAAATCCATTTCTCTGAGTTCATGAACGGACACAGCACCCACCCCTCCTTTGTTTGTACTGCTTGTTTAAGAACTGAGGCTGCAGAGCCAGAGAGTAGGGGATGTTCCTGGGGGAACCGCCCCCTGGTAGGTACTGTACTGTGTGGAGAGTTTAACACGTAACATGCTGTTTTTCTGCCTAGTCAATCTCCTAGAAAGGAGGATAATACCCTAAGATCAATTGCTGCTGTGTCCGTCCATGAACTCAGAGAAATGGATTTTACGGTGAGTACAAAAATCCTATTTTTTTTTTTTATAAAAAAAACGTAATTTAGGATTCGAAAATCCACGGCCTTGCCTAAAAACTCCTGCCCGCAGCTCCTCAGGCCCGGCACGGTGTCAGCGCCGGTCCTGGGGGAAAAAAAATCTAACCTTTTTTTTTTTTTTTTTTTTTTTAAATATCAATCGATTTGACCTACCAACTCGATTTTTAAATCAAATCAATTTTTTTCCCCAGCCTTACCAGTGATATGAAAAAAGTTCATCTGCCCCTAAACAGTGCCCACAGCTTTATAAATTTTATTTTTACATTAAAATATTGTCAATATATAACTTTTTGGATGATCTGTATACCAAGGTTACTTGATAAACTGCACAGTTTCTCCAGTGCTGAGAGTTTCACTACCGCTTGTATACAGGGCTGCTCTGTGCAAAACCAACTGCAGAGAGGAGGTAAGTATAACATGTTTGTTTTATTTGAAGTTTTACAATCACTTTAATTGTTTTGTACCTGTAGTATGGACTAGAAACTGATGTGCACATTTTGTTTTTTCTTACCTAAAACACACTGATATAATGAATGTGTGTGTAATATATATATATATATATATATATATATATATATGTGTGCTGGGAGCATACTGTGCAGCATTCCCAGCGCAAAGACTGGTATACATATGCCTCGTTTCCACTGAGCGGAACGGTTTAGGTTGCTACAGTTTGGAAGGATGAGAATGGTCCGGCCTATTCAGGTGAGCGTTTTCACTGCAAGTCAGACCATCGGAGGCCATACAGGGTTTAGAAAAATGTCTAGCATGTCCACCAATCAGTGGAATGTATTGTAGCTCTGGCCTAACCAAACCGTACCATTTCTCTTCCGATCATGGACGGACACAGCATCCTTTGACAGTAGGGTTATGCACCTTCCCTAGGAGAGTTTAGGCAGAATTTACAGCACTTGAAGCATTGACAACCTTTCCTTAGTGCAGCTCCTCCCAGGGGGCGTGGCTCCCCAGGCATAACCCACACCCTGCTCTAGCAGCCTCAACCTCAATTTTTTTCTGCCTAACGACAGGAGAGGTCAGGCACTCTGGAGTCCTGTACTCTGGAGATTTTTTTCTTGCGATTTTTCTCGCTTTTTATTATTTTGTTCCTGCATTTTTGAATCCTGTGATTCTTCTATCAACAGCCGCCTGGGTGACAGGCTGGGTCTTGACTCTTGTAGTTCCCCTATGTTCGGCCATCGAGCGTGTGCCGGCCCTCAGCTCAGCTTTGGGACGTCCACGACAGGCCCCGTTGCTCCAGGGGTGGCCGGGGAACATCTTGTTCTAGGGCACACATATGACCGGTCTTTTATGGCTTTGTCACAGTGTGTCTGGCCGACAGCCATGCCACTTAGCGGACGTTGGTTCTGTCTGGGATACCTTCAGCCGGTGGTCGCAGGACGGGTAAGTAGTGGCCCCTTGCTCAGGTAAGAGGGTATGGCTGAAATTTTCCCCTGGGAGGTCGACTGAGGGCTTGCCCTGCTTTCCTCTCTCCCTTATTTCCTCTCCCTCCTTTCCCTTTGGGTGACAGCTGTGAGGAGGGTTTTTTCTGGGGTCTCCTATCACCTGGGCCTGTGTGCGTACCGGGGGTTGTGTGTGTTCACTACAGGGCCTTTTTGTGTGCTGGAATGTGAATTTTGTGCTGTGCGGTTTTTGCGGTGTCACTGTCTTTTTTTAAATGCGCAACGGCCGCCTTTTTGCCGGAGTCACGCTTTATATAGCTCGGCGGCCATTTTCTTGTGGTCCTAGGCTGTTTTTTCCACATTCGGCAGCCATCTTGAAATTTGTTTGGCCTCGTGTGGCCGTTTTAGTGCTGCAAAAAAGACCACGAATCTGCCTGAGGGCACAGACGCAGCGCTGCTGGCTTCTCAGCACACACAGGCTCTCTGAGACCATGCTGCACCGGGAGGGGCGGTGAGTTCCCTGGGGGCCCCCATACTCTGTAGTAGCAGCCAGGAGGTGTCCAGTGTTTTTTTTTTTTTCTGCCTTGCAGTGAGGGTGACACAGCGCTGGGGCATTATGGAGCCTGAACCAGGTACTTCTTCCCCAGCAATGCCTGAGTTAACCCTTGACGCCCCTCCCTCTGCCACATCTGTTGAGGCAATGTCGGCTGTCCTGGAGTCTTTTCCCAGGTTTGAAGCTGCTAGTGCCCAGAAGGGAGGTAAAAAGCGCCTCCTCTCTGAGCCTGCTTCTGGGGATGTCTGACGCAGAGTCGGACCATGCTATTGCTGCCTCTGGTTCTGTAGTGTCAGAGGCTGCGAGTTTAACCCACCCGGACAGTGAGGATGACTCTGCTTCAGGGTCAGTTGCTGACAAGGAATTTGTTGGAGCTCTTATTTCTGCAAACCGCCACGCACCGCTAAAGTGTTTCCTTGTGTTCCTTATTTGGACAGTATGTTGTACAAGGAATGGGATATGCCGCAAAAAGTTTTTACTGTTCCAAAAAACTTTGCAACCCGCTACCCCCTTGAGGAGGACTTTTTGAAAAAGTAGGTCTCTCCTCAGTCAGTGGACCCTCCCGTGTCCAGACTGAGCAAGGCCACCACGTTGCCTGTGGAAGGGGCTCCTGCATTTAAGGACCCTGCTGATAGAGTGGAGGCTGTGGCCCGCTCCCTATTCACTGTTGTGGGTTTGGCGGTGAGGCCGGTTCTGGCCGGGACTCTGGTGTCACAGACTCTGACTGAAAGGGCAAAGCTCCTGCTGCAGGAGCTGGAGGAACGGGACGCTTCCGAGGACTGTAAGGACCTGGCTGAACAATTGGTTCAGGGTCTAAAGTTTGTCTGAGTCGGCCATGGGCACGATCCCCTTGCTTTCCAGAGCTTCCGTCTATGCGGTGGTATTGCCCCGCCTTGTGTGGCTGAAATGCTGGTCGGCAGACCAGTCCTCCTAAGAAGGCTTTGGTGGATTTGCCCTTTAAGGGTGAACGGCTTTTTGGGGCATCCCTGGATGACATCATTAAGGATGCCACGGATGGTAAGAGCACCCTGCTCCCACAGTCGGGGAAGGGTAAGGAGCCTCGCCGCAAGCAAGGACCCTCCTTTACTACCCCAAAACGTTATTTTCAGGTGCCCGGTGCGGCGGGAAAAGGTCCGCAAGGTGCTTAAGGCCCACGCTGCGGGACAGAAGCGCACCTAGTACCGCAAGCCTGCTTCCGCATGAAGGTCTGCCCCCGCCCGGGTCTCGGGTGGGGGGCCGGCTTCGTGAATTTGCGGATCGGTGGAGGTCTCTCCTGTCCGACCGTTGGGTTTGTGAAGTGGTTGCCTCGGGGTACAAGATAGAGTTTCTCTCTTGTCCCCCAAACAGATTTTTTTCCTTCCAACTTCCTCCGGTTCGCCGGCAGGCCCTGTCAGGGGCTGTCCAGGATCTACTGGACAGGGGGTTGATCGTGTCGGTTCCCTCGCAGGAATGGTTTCAGGGGTTTTACTCCAATCTGTTCGTGGTCCCCAGGAAGGAAGGGGTCCGCCCTATCCTGGACCTCAAGGCCCTCCATTGGATATCATGGACGCATACCAACATGTTCTCATATGCACAAAGCACCAGAGGTTTCTGCGCTTTGCGATCGGAGAGGATCACTTTCAATTTGTGGCCCTCCCGTTCGGCTTGGCCTCGGCACGGCGGGTTTTCACCACGGTGCTCCCCCCGATACTAGCCCTGCTGAGGCAGAGAGGGATCGCTATCGTGGGATATCTAGACGTCCTTCTCCTGAGAGCTTCCTCAGGCTCAGAGTTAGAGGACGACGTGTCTATCACGTGTCAGAATCTCCAGAAGTCAGTGTTCCGTCCCAGAGACTGGAATACCTGGGACTAGTCCTGGACTTCGCGGAGGCGAGAGTGTTCCTCCCGACGGAGAGACTGAAGACCCTGCAATCTGCAGTGAGGCAGTTGTCGTCCCAGAAGTGGTCGTCTCTTCGCTTCTGCATGAGAGTTCTGGGTTTGATGGTGGCCTCCTTCGAGGCGGTCCTGTATGCCCAATTCCACACCAGGGAACTACAGAAGGAGATTCTGTCACGTTGGGACAAGCTCTGTCTTCTCTGGATTACCAGGTTCAGTTGAGCCATCTGGTCAAGTCCTCCCTGGCGTGGTGGCTGACGTCTCCGGTGCTTCGGTCTGGGAAGTCTTTTCTTCCATGCCGCTGGACAGTGGTCACGACGGATGCCAGCCTCTTCGGCTGGGGGGGCGTTTGGGGCACCCAGTCAGCCCAGGGGCGCTGGACTCGGGAGGAGTCCCGCCTGCCGATCAATATTCTGGAGCTCCGAGCAATCAAGCTGTGCCTTGCCAGGTGGTCCCTGGAGCTGCAGGGCCGTCCTGTCAGGATCCAGTCCGACAACGCCATGGCCGTGGCGTACGTCAATCATCAGGGAGGCACAAGGAGCTCAGCTGCAGCGACGGAGGTCGCGCAATCCTTCGGTGGGCCGAACGGTCCATTTCCCGGCTGTCGGCCGTGTACATTCCGGGTGTTCAGAATTGGCAAGCCGACTTCCTAAGTCACAACTCTGGATCAAGGGGAGTGGTCTCTCCACCCGGAGGTGTTTCCGGGTCTGTGCCGAAAATGGGGCACTCCAGACGTGGACCTTCTAGCGTCCCCCCTCAACCGGAAGGTGCCACGATTCGTGGCCAGGTCAAGAGACCCGTGGGCGGACGCGTTGGTGGCTCCTTGGGGTCACTATCGCGGACCTACTGCGTCTGGTGGCAGACGCCCCCTGGTGTCTACCCCTGAGAGAAGATCTTCTGTCGCAGGGTCCAATCTTCCATCCTGCTTTACATTCGCTGGCTTTAACGGCGTGGCTGTTGAGAGCCAGGTACTGAAGGACCGGGCCTGTCGGGCTTGGTGATCTCTACCATGCTGCATGCACGGAAGTCTACTTCACGAAAGATTTACCATCGTACGTGGAAAGCCTACATCTCTATGTGTGAGGAGATGAAGTGGCACCCTCGTACATACGTGGTGTCCCGGATTCTGCTGTTTTTACAGCGGGGAGTGGATCAGGCTCTCGCCTTGAGCACGGTCAAGAGCCAGATATCTGCTTTGGCTGTTTACTTTCAGCGTCCCTTGGCAGCGCATTCCTTGATACGCACGTTTGTGCAGGGGGTCCGCCATGTGGCTCCTCCGGTGCGCCCTCCACTGCCCACATGGGACTTAAATTTGGCCCTTTTGAGGACATTCGGAAGATCCCTTTGTTGACTCTGTCACAAAAGGTGTTTTTTCTGGTGGCTATTACCTCAATCAGACGGGTGTCTGAACTGGCGGCCTTGTCCTGCAAGGCCCCCTACTTGGTCATTCATCAGGATAAGGCGGTGCTGCGTCCGCAACACTCTTTTCTTCCAAATGTCGTTTCGGCCTTTCACATTAATGAGGACATTGTTCTTCCATCCTTATGTCCTCAGCCGAATAACCCGAAGGAGGCCATTTTGCATTCCCTGGATGTGGTTCAGGCCCTTCGAGTTTACTTATCGGCGACGGCTCCGTTCCGGAAGTCGGACTCACTGTTTGTGTCGGTGTCTGGTCCCAGAAAGTGTCTGGCAGTCTCGTCGGCCACCATTTCCAGGTGGATCCGACAGGTTGTGCTTCAGGCTTATGCCCTGAAGGGGTGGGCGCCTCCTTTTCGGGTCACGGCGCATTCGACCAGGGCGATCGGTGCCTCTTGGGCTTTCCGACATCAAGCCTCTGTGTTACAGGTGTGTAAGGCAGCGACCTGGTCTTCGGTCCACACTTTTTCAAAGTTTTACAAGGTGGATGTGAGTGCATCTTTTGATGCCTCCTTCGGCCGCAGGGTGTTACAGGCGGCAGTTTAAGGTTGGAGTTCCTCCGTTGAGTAACTCCGGTTTTGTTTGGGGTGAAGCTTGGTTTGCTGTGTTGTTTTTCCCACCCCTCGAAAGATTTTTTTGGACACTGCTTGGGGACGTCCCTACTGTCAAAGGATGCTGTTGTCCGTCCATGAACGAAAGAGAAAATAGGATTTTTGTACTCACCATAAAATCCATTTCTCTGAGTTCATGGACGGACACAGCACCCACCCCTCCTTTGTACTGCTTGTTACGAACTGAGGCTGCTAGAGCAGGGTGTGGGTTATGCCCGGGGAGCCACGCCCCCTGGGAGGAGCTGCACTAAGGAAAGGTTGTTAACACTTTAAGTGCTGTAAATTCTGCCTAAACTCTCCTAGAAGGAAGGTGCATAACCCTACTGTCAAAGGATGTCCGTCCATGAACTCAGAGAAATGTATTTTACGGTGAGTACAAAAATCCTATTTTTCTATGGCCCCACATCTGAAGCAGGACCGGGATGGTTCGGTTCTATGGGCCACTTTCATAATGGAAGCACTCAAAATAGCGTACCGATCCGCTCAGTGGAAACGAGGCAATATATGCAGCTTCCAGGTTTAAAGCTCACCTCCTGCATGCTGCATTTATGTGTTACTGTCGTTATCTACAAACTAGAGGTAGTTTATTTTTGAATATGGAGCAATAATAGTGCCACATTTTGAAAGTGGTACTATTGAGAGCTACTTGTTTTTGGGTAAATTTATGAAAACGGGCAGCAGAGAGGCTCAAATCTGGGCCATGGCGCCAGAAATCTGTGCTTTATTGTATTCCCTGAGAGTGTTTTGTATCACTCCAGGAGAGATACTAAAACATTTGCAGGTTTTTAAAGAACTTTTATTTACCAATTCATCCCACAGGATGACAAAATGAGTTTCCTAACAGTTTTTTCATGTGTCACTTTTTTAACCAGTTGTTTTGGGCAAAGTAACTAGATTCACCTGGTGATCCTTCCAGTAACACGCGTTCTGTATTAAAGTGCCTACACTCTGGATGAAGGAGCACAGAGAGATGCCACTGGACAGCAGCATTGTCGGTGCAGGGGGGGGGGGGGGGGGTTGGACATATTAGCAGGTTTAGATAAACTAACAAATTAAAGCCAAACTCTAGCTAACACTTTCAAGGTGTTTTCCTTTTTTGGATAATGGATAAAACCCAATACTTTTAAGCACCTCTGTCTGTGGTAAATGATTTGTCCCAACATTCTGACACTTTATCTGGACAGCTTTGAATACTAAAGGAAGTTGCAAAATAACATACTGGCAGGATCACCAGGTGAGAATAAAGGGGGGGGGGGGGAGTATAAAAAGGAAAACCTATTGCAGCCATCACATCTAAGAATTAATGAGCTGCAATTTTAATATATATTTGCCTTTATATTGACACTTTAAGGTAACGTTTTTAAAACTAATCTCTTGTAATGCACTTTGGTTTAATGTGTCTTTTACATTTTATCATGCAGGCTGTTAATACAGTAGATCAGAGAGTTCTGGTGATTCCAGAAGAAGAGAAAAGAGCTTTTACTCTCCATTTAATTGATTCACTAAAACCTGAAGACAAAATATTAATATTTGTTGGGAAAAAATTGGTGTAAGTATGACAATGATGTATAGGGAAACATATATATATAATATATAGTGTGTCGCATTAAAAAGACATGTCATGGTGGCAGATTATTATCATATTAATGCCCAGCTCTGCTTTTCACTCAAGTCATGCAAATAAGTGGCCCAGCGTTATAAAAAAAAAAAGACTTAACTTTTAATATCCCTA
This sequence comes from Rana temporaria, assembly GCF_905171775.1. NCBI lineage: Eukaryota > Metazoa > Chordata > Amphibia > Anura > Ranidae > Rana > Rana temporaria. The sequence continues at coordinate 228,569,744 of NC_053492.1, forward strand.
GGATATGTGCGTCATTCTGGTGAGGGTCTGCAGTACTCGTGGCACTCTACCTCATTATTAATGGGCACCTTTTACAGCCATCATTTAAGCCCTTTCTAGAAACTTTTACCTCTGGCCCTAAAAATGCATGCTGTCTGGGGACATCTAGGCCTTAGAGTGCAGATCTGCCTTTTGATAGCCTGCTAGGCAGTGGTACGCTAGAACATTAACTTTTGTTCTTTATTGTAGATATGAAATGTGTGCACAAATTTGATGCGTGACTTGCATGGACTTGTACATTTCTCCTCATTAAGAAATACGTTTATACTATTTTTATTTTTTTCAGTGCTGATGATTTGGCAAGTGACTTTAGTCTTCAGGGAATCCCTGTTCAGTCATTACATGGCAATAGAGAGCAATGTGATCGAGAACAGGCCCTGGATGACTTCAAAAAGGGTAAGATGTGCAGTTTTTAAATATGTTCTAATACAATAATAGAAAAGTGTGCTCTCATTCTCTATATCCTCCTGAACTAGGTGACAAATGGCATACATTTTGCATCAATTTGCCTCCCAGAGTAAAAAAAAAAAAAAAAAATGGCTACCTAGCTCTGGATTATGTGAGTTTGCATGACTGGTATTAACACAATTCTTTTTAGACTAGGACTGATGTGCTAAAATTATCAAATGGTCGGTTTGAACCGATGAAACTGGACTTCAGGCCGTTTTCATCGGTTTGGACCGACGTGTGTACGCGGCCTCAGAGCCGGTTCACACAGGGGCGACCTGGGATCCGACTTGAAGTCGCCCCAAGTCGTGAGGTTGAGAAAATCAATGGAAGTGAATGGAGCCGTCTTAATGTCTAAAAGGTTCCTGTACTACTTCAATCCGACTTGTAGGCAACTTGTAGGCATTGATTTCAATGGAAGTTGCCTCAGAAGTCCGATTACTGTCTTAACTGAAGCAACAATACAGGAAGATCACATACATTTTTCAGGCAAACGCCTCCCTCCCACAGAGCTGATTGTTGTTTGATTGGCCACTGGAAAGCCTCCTGTCCTGGTGGCGACTTGAAGTTGCCTTGTACTGTCCTGGAGGCAACTTAAAGTTGCCTTGTAAGTTGCCTGATGATTCATACTCAAGTCGTGTCCAAGTTGCCTCCCAAAGTCGTGCTGCCCCCTGTGTGAAGGCCCTAACAAGGCATGAGCCTTTAATTTCCTTTTTCTTTTTTTTTTTTCTTTTTTCTCTAGGTGCAGTGAGAATTTTAGTAGCTACTGATTTAGCTTCTCGTGGGCTAGATGTACAGGACATTACTCATGTTTTAAACTTCGATTTTCCTCGTAACATTGAAGAATATGTGCACAGAGTTGGTCGTACCGGGAGAGCTGGGTTAGTAGATATTTGATAGTCCTATTGGCATAAAAAGTCTACTTGTGTCTTAGATTTGCCATGCCTAAATATGTGATTTATTCTATTTCAGACGCTCAGGTGAATCAATTACTTTGGTAACAAGAAAAGATTGGAGAGTTGCAGGAGAACTGATTAGCATATTGGAACGTGCAAACCAAGTAAGACAGAGTTGGTATTGTCTGTGCTTTAGTCTGAAGTGACCGTGCTTCCACAATGGAAGGAGCTATGCACGGGTCTGGCATATTTCTAAAATGTAATGGCACATTTTATTTGTGCTTGGTAAGCTGGTTTCCACTACAGCAAGTAGTTGCCATAATGAAGAAAGGGGTGTGGAATCCGCGCAGCGGAGGCCAAACACACCACAGCAGATAAATAGAAAAGAACTGCTGCCCCTACTGATTTACTACCCCTAGGTGGAGTAAAGAATGAATGAGAAAGTGGTGGTGTAGGTATGGCGCTATTCTAAACAAACCCTGGAGGATAGATGTGGTATAGTCCCCAGCTTAAAGAAATGGTGAGGCTCAAATGAAGCGTGGAGTATGCAGTATGATAAACCAGTGTTATAAAACTAAATATAAAAATAAAATATAAAAATTGGAAAATTAAAAATAAATAAATGTTAGACCCTCGGCCGGGTCCTATTTGCAAAGTGCCCTTGTAGGGAGTATACCGAGTGCTAAGTAGATGCTGTTTGTGAATGTGATGTCAGGCTTCAGTGAATCGTCATATACATAAAATGAAAAGCATTGAGACAAATTTCTGTCCAGGTGTTAGACCCTCGGCCGGGTGTTATAACCAAACAAATCTGAAAAAAATACAAATTGAAGTGCACAAAAATGGTTAATTGAAGAATCATGAATAAAGTCCAGAAAAAAACGTCCATTGGATTCAATATGAATTTGTGAAAACAAAAAATAAATAAAGTGATAAGGTGACTTTAGTGCTTAAAGTTGCTGGGTGAGAGCCTTCAAGATTTCTTTCTTGTGCGTGACACACCGTGCTCTAAATAAATGCACTCACCAGACACTACCTCCCCTCCTGGGGTGTGACGCAGCCACAGTATTGGTGCCACTGTGTAGCAACCTGGGGGTAACCGGGACCGTCTCCGGGTGCTGTTATCGATCCTCCAAGTTATTTATGCGGGAGAAGGAAAGATGCTCATAGCGTGAATCCGTTAAAAATTGAAGTTTAATGTGCAAAGTGCTTGGATATACTCGCATTGTACATAAACAGTATAGGCAAGTAAAACGTTTAACTGGCGCTGAGCAGCAAAGTACTACAGCCCAGATCGGAAGTGTTTAGACCGACGTGCCTCTGACTCCGCCCTACGCGTTTCGTCTATCTGACGTCATCAGGAGCGGAAGTCAGGCTACACTTCCATACTTTATATAGTCCATGGATACTCATGTGCAGTTGCACACTAGGGCAAACCAATTATCGGTGGCCATATTTGAAGGGTTTTTGCAGACCGGAGCCCGCTATTTTAGCCCACCTATCACGTGAGTTTTGGGGGAAGGATGAAAGAATCAGCTCCCAAATGCCCTACTCTGTGTTCCACTGCATAGGTCACTTGTAATCGTTCCCCTAAAGGTCAGGTTCGTTTTGAATCCCTGCCCTTATCTGGTTTTTCCACTTTTTTTTGGGGGGGTGAGGGCACATTGTGTCGAGACAGGAATATGTGGCATCCATTTTGGGTTTGTATGAAGAACTCCTAGGTGTTCTCACCAGTTTGGAATGCCTGTGATGCAAGTGTGGTCACTCTCCCTCCTTTTTCTTTCCTGATCCAGGAGTGTGAGTAGTCGGAGGATATTCCTTTTCATGAGGATGTGGAGAAAGAGGAAGCCAGTGAGAAATAGTAGTCCTCTTTGGAAGTGTTCTCTCAAGAAGAGGCTCACAGGCACAGAGGAGCACATGGTGTTGTTTTTTTTTTTGGCAATGCCATCAGAACAAATTTGGAGCTGCCACTTATGGAATACACTTATCCCAAGGTCATTGGGTTTAGGTCCTGGCAGCTGTATAAGCGCCCAAATTCTTTCTGTGCATTTTTGTTTCTAGAAAGAAATGTATGCCAATTGAGCGCATCCCTAGTGTTTTCCGCCACCTTAAGTGATTTGTCCAGCAGTACCTCCATTGAGGAGGAGTTCTCTAAAAAATGGGATTTTGCCAGCCATGGACCTTGCTATTTCCTAATGAACAAGATCTTCATGGTTCTGTTCTTTAAGTACAGGTCTTCTGAACGTTTAAAGCTTGGGTGAAACCTTATGTCAGGTTCAGGTAATCTGGCCTTGAGGATCCTGTCATTTGGCAGTACTTAAAGGAGTTTCTGAAAGATTTGAGTTTCTGTTTGTCCATATATAGAGGATCCTGTGGCTCAAATATTGAGGGGAGACTTTGGTCTGCTGAGGCTTTATGGAGGAAATCTGACTAATGGGTCTGCAGTGTAGCATCCGGATGTTACAAGCTGTATTTCTGATGCTTTCCTTCTCTGTGCTTTATGCACTCACACCTCAAAAAAGCATGCTTTGGTGGAATGGTTGTGATCTCAGGGTGTCATGCCTATGCTGGAAGAGGTGAGGTTTCATTACTTCTTTTGGAACATTTTACAGGTACCAAGCCAAATGGAGATGTCCAGTCTACTCTGGACCTCAAGTATTGAAGCAGTGTAATTCAGAATGGAGTCCACCCGGTCAGTGATTGCTTCACTTTAACAGATGGACTTGTGGTGTCTGGTTATCAAGGTTGCATACCTGTACATCCGAATTATGAATTATTATTTTTTTTTTTTTTTTTAGCTTCACTAAGGGTTTTTACCATTTTGTGTCATTGTCATTCACATAGTATTTACAAAGATGTTTGCTCCAGTTCTGGGGTTGTTTTATGGTCAAGGGGTGTACCCATAGTTGAGGTATCAGGACAACCTGCTTCTTTGAAAACAGTCATGTCAGACCTTGACGTCCAGTATCCACCATGCAGTGCAGATCCTGAAGCTGTTTGCTTGAATAATAAACCTTCAGAAGTCAGCCTTGGTCTGCACATCTTGCATACTTGAACCTAGTCCTGGACACCTTTTTTAAGGGGTTTCTTCCACAGGAAAAGTGCCTGTCCAGGTGGAGTCTTTAAGGCCTCTGGAAATTCCTTCAATCCACCTCTGCATGTAAGGGTGCTAGGGAAAGATGTTTACCACCTTCAATGCGGTCCCCTATGCCCAGTTCCACACTAGAGAGTTGCAGCTCAATATGCCGTCTGCTGGGGGGGGAAAAGACAGTAGTCCCTGGACCTGGCCATGCATCTGAATCTCAAAACCAGGTCGACTCTGAATTGGTCCTGTCCTGGATGCAGGAAATTAGTTATTGGATTAGTATCTTGGAAGGTTCTAAAAATAGATGCCAGCCTGTCCTGCTGGGGAGGTGTTATGAATAACCTGTTGGTTCAGGGAATGTGTTTAAGGCTCCATGCACACAGAAGCTAAAAAAAAAAACTATAAAAAATGCCAATCGCTTTGCAGGGAGCCTTTCAACAGTTTTTAGCGGTTTTGCAATAGTGTTTTTCAGTGTAGCGTTTTTAGCTTCTTTTTTTAATTTTTTTCAATGGATAAAAAAAACGCTAAACGATGGCGCCATAACTTTGTCACAAACCAATCAATATATACCGTACTTATTGGGATCTTTTTACCAAATACATTTAGCAGAATAAATTTTTTCAAAAGTTAAAGTATGATTCATTTGTGTGGGGGGGGGGGGGGGGAGATATCCATTTTGTTGCAGCGTTGCATGACCATTCAATTACCATTTTAAAGAAGTGTAGTGCTGAATAGCAAAAAATGGCCCGGTCATGAAGGGGGGTTAAGCATGGAAAACATGGAAATCGATGGACAGCCGCACTCCGGATAAACTTGAGAAAGTTGTCTTTATTGATAAGTAAGACATGTACATCCAAAGATACAGTCACATAAGGGGACAGCCGATGCGATTCGCACACAGTTTGTGCTTAGTCATGACTAAGCACTAATAAAGACAACTTTCTCAAGTTTATCCGGAGTGCGGCTGTCCATCGATTTCCATGTTTTTCATGTTTGCCTAGTGCATTGCCAGCACCTTGGACTCCTGGGAGGTTCCTCCAATTGTCTGCTAAGATCCACCTGGAGCGGTGACTCCCTTTCCAAGGGGGGTTAAGCAATTGTTAGGAATTTTTATTTACCTCTAAAATCCTTTTCTCGGAGTACATGACAGGAAACAGTGATCCTGTTAGGAACTGGATCAACTGCTGGTTTTAAAAGCACAGTGGAGTTCTAGTGTCTGCCAGCAGATGTCTCCCAGGCACTTGTCTCCTTTATCATCTCTGTGCCTTATGCCTCGTACAGACGAGCAAACATGTACGATGAAACCGGACCGGTTTCACCGTACATGTCTGCCCGGGGATTTCTGTATGGTGGCTGTACTCACCATCATACAGAAATCCGCGCGTAAACAATACGTGGGGCGTGGCCGCCGCGACGTGGGCGGCCCTGCCAGTTCAATGCTTCCACGCATGCGTCAAAGTCATTCGACGCATGCGAGGGATGGCGGGCGCTCTGACATGTACGGTAGGTCTGTACAGACGACCGAACATGTCCGAGTGGACAGGATTCCAGCGGGCTGTTTTAAAACAAGTTGGGAAATATTTGCCCGCTGGAAAAAGGCCCGGCGGGCAAATGTACGCTGGAATCCTGTCCGCTCGGGCCTACACACGACCGAACATGTCTGCTGAAACTGGTCCGCGGACCAGTTTCAGCAGACATGTTCGGTCGTGTGTACGGGGCCTTAGCGGTTTTACCCGTATACCATGTTCTCTGCTTGTTCCTGTAATCCTGATCCTGGCTACGTATACCTGCTTCTTATGTGTCTGCTCCCCTATTCAGACTTAATCTTAACCCGTCTGATCAGCTTTTTTTTTTTTTTTGTTTTTTTTTTTAGGTTTTTTTTAGGTTTTTTATCGGTCTGACTGCTTTGCCCTTATGTTATGCCATTTTAAAATGTAGTTATTTCTTAGTTTAGGTAGGTTTGGTTGTGTTTTTCGTTTTAGTTGTGTTAATTTCCACTGGTTAGGTTTTCTATAGGATCAGTGGATTTTGGATTTATTGTATTTGTTTGTATTGATCACTGTTATGTTGCATGTCATTCATGCCGTCTTTTTAATAAATCACATTGTTTTCATTTCGTTTTGAGTCAGTCAAAAATCCTAATATTTTATTGCCCCCTACAGGAGGTTTTGACAAACAAAAAAATCTACAAGCCAGTCAATGATGGCGTCTCCTCTACCCGGCATTCCTCAATTATTATTTTTTGCAAGTGTTCTAGGAAGATACTGCCCACAACAGAGATGGGTCATTTACACCAGTGGTCATCAACCCTGTCCTCAGGGCCCACTAACAGGCCAGATTTTATGTATTACCTTGGGGAGATGCAAACTAGAATACTGCAATCACTGCGCAGCAAATTATATCACCTGTGTTGAATTTCAGTTATCTTGCAAACCTGGTCTGTTAGTGGGCCCTGAGGACAGGGTTGATGACCACTGATTTACAAGGCACAGTTCCTCTTCCATTTTATAAATGGATCTATGTTCAAAGTGACATAATCCGATAATCTAGGATAAGCATGAATCCCCAGATATTTAAAACATGAGACCAAAGCAAACTGGTTAGCAGCAGGGGAAAATCTGTTATAGGATCCAACGGTAAAAGGACCGATTTGTCACAATTTATCATGAATCCTGAAAAGCATCCATACGTAGAAATCAAAGACATAGTAGACACTTATTTCTTGGTGACATGTCAAAATCTTGGCATCATACATGTGGGTCACCCCTGCCTCCACTCCTCCCCTATAGGACCCCTCTCCCATAAATCTTTGCTCCAAGCCAGCAGCCGTGTTCCGTAACTAGCCTACTCCAGACTTTTTGGAGGGAACTCCTATTGCCATGGAGTCTATCAGGAAAGGAAAATTACGGTAAGTATTTGATCGGAAATGGTCTTTTTACTGACAGACTCCATGGCAGCATACGTGTGGGAAATAACTTGCCATGAACCCCAGAGTGAGCAAAATGTTGAACAAAGTTTAAGATGGTCAACTGACCATACTTATAAACCAGAATTAACTGAAGATAGGGCAGCTGGTTTGACACAGTAATGGGGCACGAACATGTTCATAGAAGGCCAGGGAGCCTCACTGCAAATTACTTGGGAGCTACATGACTCAAAGCTGACCAAGATCTAGACCAGGGGTGCCCAACCAGTGGCCCGGGGGCCACATGTGGCTCGCGGAGCCCTCTGATGTGGCCCGTGACCTCCAGCCCTGGTGTGGCGGGTTGGCAAGCCCAGATTGCACGTTGCCGACTCAGTGTTGTGAATGAAGCCGACCGTAATGGTAGCAAGCGGCTGCAGACCAATGCTTCCTATATAGCACCAGCTCCTGTAATAGGCGGAGTGATACTAAATGAACTCTGCTTGAGACGGAAACAGCTGGCGATACCTGAATGGAAAACTGTTATCAATGGTAAGTTTTTTTACTAAAATCACAGTGTATATATATGGGCATATCTGTTCTGCAGTGGTTACTGGGCTGCTTTCAAACTGATCCGCAGGTGCACCTGTGGGTTACTTGCACTGAGCCATAGACTTCTGGTTTTACCTGTGGGTTGGTCTGCTTTTAGAAAGTGCACCACACCTACAGAAAAGCCACGGGTGCACTGCATGCGCGGCGTGGGTAAACCACAGACCATCAGTGAAAAAGCAGCCTTAGGCCCCTTTCACATGATCGGTCTGACCCAATCGGACCCTGCATTCACCTCTATGGAGCAGCAGATGTAAACAGACTTGTGTCCGTTTACACCTGTCTATCTCCAATCTGATCTGCTAAAAAAACAGAAATGGATCTGTCCCCTTCCATCTTATCGGATCAAAGGGCCCGTAAAGTAGAGTGGGCTATGCCTGTGTCCACTCTGTATATGCAAAGTGGACACAGACCTGTCATCTGCCCACTCCGCTCATTGTGGCCCGCGACTGGTTACCAAGTTGCTGAAGTGGCCCTCACTCTTCAAAAGGTTGGGCACCCCTGATCTAGACCCACTTCTGGACGAGTGAGCAGACACTACCTCCAAAGGAGCCAAGCCCTTGGCTCGGTGAGCCTGTTGGATGATCCGTGTTTTGATGTGAAGTAAAGACGGCACAAGCCATTACTGTACAGAAGCCATGTTCATTAAATAATAACCAGCAGGAACAGGAAACGCCACACAGGAAGTACAGCAGACATGCACCATAGAGTTGCATTTAAAAAAATAAAAATAAACATACATGACAATACATGCCACGATCGCCCTAGATGAGGCACGTTTCTCTGTCCTTTCTGTCAAAAGTATAAACAGGTGTTCTGAAGGAAACTGTAGCTTGTAGATCTGACTTTACAATATCTGAGGTATTAGGCAAAGGGTCAAATCCGGATTCCCCGTTTACAAGACATGCACTTTAACCAACTAAGCCACAGCACGCTTTCTCGCACACAAGTTAGAACTCTAAGGTTGGCAGAACAATTTCTTGGCTCCCAAGAAGACTGATGCACCCTTGGTAATTGAGTCAAGCATAGGTAATAGCACCGCTCGACTGGAAAGAACATAAAGTTCTCAATGACCAGTGAACCAATCTCTAATTTTATGTCAACGTGATAACTGGGAAAAGGCGAACTGAACAGAGAGGCCTCTAACAGACAGCCCTCAAACACTCGGCTCCATTTTCCAAGAGGAGTTAAGAACAAGAGAGAGACTCCTTCGGAAAACCTCCGCTTACTCCGAGGTCTGAGCCTAGCTGCTTCCTTGAATTGTTGGACAGGAAGGATGCTTGGACTGGAAAACACCTGTGAAGGGCGATAAAGCCGACAATTGAACTCAGAGGGTGCTGACCGATGGTGCCAGAACTAAATCTGACTGGAGGAAGCATAGAATATCTAAAACTTCTAGATCAGCACAAGATCTGTCAGCAGCTGACACGTATTGAACAATTGTGTCCAGATTCTCCAGTCAACGTTGTCTGCATTCATTCTTCTAGTATTCAAGAGAGCGGAGATGACTGGAAGGACACCCAATCTCAAGAACCAGACCGTAACCAGACGCAGCCGTGCTAGACATGGATGTAGAATTGTACTCAGTGACAGAAGGGGCCTGGCCTGAGGAGAAGGTGAACTGGGTTCCAGAAGCTGAACTGTGCTAGCAAGGGGAACCATGACCTAATTGGCTGATAAGGCACCACTGCCATGAACACCACTGTTCGGAGTCTTCATAGAAAACCTGAGGTTGACCAGGACTGGAAGAAATGCATAGGTCCTACTTCATTTTCCAATGATCCATCAGGGTATCTGCACCTGTAAACCTCCCACATGTAGAGACCATTCGTTGTGGACTCTAGAAAGAAAAACTGTTCTAACATTTTGGACTCTGGGAACATACGCCGCTGAGCTGTAGACTCGATTTTTCTGAGCCAAAGACATAATTGGCTCAGCTTCCTGTAATTGAAAACAAACTGCGAGTCCCCAGGCTGTCTTTAACCACATAAGCCCCGGACCATTTGGGTGGTCAAAGGCCAGGCCACTTTTTGCGAATTCGGCACTGCGAAGCTTTAACTGACAATTGCACGGTCATGCGATGTGGCTTCCAAACAAAATTGACGCCCCCCCCCACAAATATAGCTTTCTTTTGGTGTATTTGATCACCTCTGCGGTTTTTATTCTTTGCGCTATAAACAAAAATCGACAATTTTGAAAAAAAAAATCAATATTTTTTTTGCTATATCCCAAAAAAATATTGTGTATTAGCGTCGCTCGTGCCGCCAGGTAGCTAGTTATTATTTGAGGTTCGCCGCCATGTTTTTATAGCGTTAGAAAATTTATGGGGGTACCTAACGCTATAAAAACATGGTGGCGAACCTCAAAAAATAACTAGCTACCTAGCGGCACTAGCGACACTAATACAGCGATCAGAAAAACGATCGCGTAGTGACACTGGCAATAGGGGGTGAAAGGGTTAACTCTATGGGGCAATCAGGGGTTAAAACCTTTATTAGGTACCCCCATACATTTTCTAATAAAGGTTTTAACCCCTGATTGCCCCTAGAGTTAACCCTTTCACCCCTATTGCCAGCGTCACTAAGCAATCGTTTTTCTGATCGCTGTATTAGTGTCGCTAGTGCCGCTAGGTAGCTAGTTATTTTTTGAGGTTCGCCCGCCAGGTTTTTATAGCATTCGGTACCCCCATACATTTTCTAATAACGGTTTTAACCCCTGATTGCCCCTAGAGTTAACCCTTTCACTCCCTATTGCCAGCGTCACTAAGCGATCGTTTTTCTGATCGCTGTATTAGTATCGCTGGTGCCGCTAGGTAGCTAGTTAGTGCCAGTAACGCTTACACCCACGCGCAAAGCATACACCCCCCATATGTGGAATTACACCCCAAAATACTTTCTGCTGCTTCTCCTGAGTACGGGGATACCACATGTGTGACCCCAAAAACCAATCACCGCCTTCAGGCTTTCTAAGGGTGTAAATTTTTAATTTCACTCCTCACTACCTATCATAGTTTCGAAGGCCATAAAATGCCAAAATAGCACCAACACCCCCCAAATGACCCCATTTTGGAAAGTAGACACCCCAAGCTATTTGCTGAGAGGCATGTCGAGTCCACGGAATATTTTATATTTTGACACAAGTTGCAGGAATATGACAAACTGATTTTATTTTTGCACAAAGTTGTCACTAAATGATATATTGCTCACACATGCCATGGTTATATGTAGAATTGCACCCCAAAATATATTCTGCTGCTTCTCCTGAGTACGGGGATACCAGATGTGTGGGACTTTTTGGGAGCCTAGCCGCGTACGGGGGCCCCGAAAACCAAGCACCGCCTTTCAAGATTTCTAAGGGCATACATTTTTGATTTCACTCCTCACTACCTATCACAGTTTTGAAGGCCATAAAATGCCAAGATGGCACACAACCCCCCCAAATGACCCCATTTTGGAAAGAAGACACCCCAAGATATTTGCTGAGAGGCATGTTGAGTCCATGGAATATTTAATTTTTTTGCCCCAAGTGATTGAATAATGACCAAAAAAATAAATTAAAAAAAAAATTACAAAACGTTGTCACTAAATTATATATTTCTCACACATGCCATGGTTATATGTGGAATTGCACCCCAAAACACATTATGCTGCTTCTCCTGAGTACGGGGATACCACATGTGTGGGACTTTTTAGGAGCCTAGCCACGTACGGGACCCCGAAAACCAATCACCGCCTTCAAGATTTGTGCGAGTGAAATCAAAAATGTATGTCCTTAGAAATCTTGAAGGTGGTGATTGGTTTTCGGGGTCCCGTACGCGGCCAAGCTCCCAAAAAGTCCCACACATGTGGTATCCCCGTACTCAGGAGAAGCAGCAGAATGTATTTTGGGGTGCAATTCCACATATAACCATGGCATGTGTGAGAAATATATAATTTAGTGACAATGTTTTGTAAAATTTTTTTTGGTCATTATTCAATCACTTGGGGCAAAAAAATTAAATATTCCATGGACTCAACATGCCTCTCAGCAAATAGTTTGGGGTGTCTTTTTTTTCCAAAATGGGGTCATTTGGGGGGGTTGTGTGCCATCTTGGCATTTTATGGCCTACAAAACTGTGATAGGTAGTGAGGAGTGAAATCAAAAATGTATGCCCTTAGAAATCTTGAAGGCGGTGCTTGGTTTTCGGGGCCCCGTACGCGGCTAGGCTCCCAAAAAGTCCCACACATGTGGTATCCCCGTACTCAGGAGAAGCAGCAGAATGTATTTTGGGGTGCAATTCTACATATAACTATGGCATGTGTGAGAAATATATCATTTAGTGACAACTTTGTGCAAAAAAAATCAGTTTGTCATATTCCCACAACTTGTGTCAAAATATAAAATATTCCATGGACTCGACATGCCTCTCAGCAAATAGCTTGGGGTGTCTACTTTCCAAAATGGGGTCATTTGGGGGGGTTTTGTCCTATTTTGGCATTTTATGGCCTTCGAAACTGTGATAGGTAGTAAGGAGTGAAATCAAAAATTTGTGCCCTTAGAAATGCTGAAGGCGGTGCTTGGTTTTCGGGGTTCTGTACATGGCTAGGCTCCCAAAAAGTCCCAAACATGTGATATCCCCGTACTCAGAAGAAGCAGCAGAATGTATTTTGGGGTGCAATTCCACATATAACCATGGCATGTGTGAGCAATATATCATTTAGTGACAACTTTTTGTAACTTTTTTTTTTGTCATTATTCAATCACTTGGGACAAAAAAAAAATATTCAATGGACTCAACATGCCTCTCAGCAGTTTCCTTGGGGTTTCTACTTTTCAAAATGGGGTCATTTGGGGGGGTTTGTACTGCCCTGTCATTTTAGCACCTCAAGAAATTAGATAGGCAGTCATAAAATAAAAGCTGTGTAAATTCCAGAAAATGTACCCTAGTTTGTAGACGCTATAACTTTTGCGAAAACCAATAAATATACGCTTATTGCGATTTTTTTTTTTTACTAAAGACATGTGGCTGAATACATTTTGGCCTAAATGTTTGACTAAAATTTTGTATTCAATATTTTTTACTTTTTGTTATAAGAAAACTTTTTTTTTTTTTTTTTCAAAATTTACAGTCTTTTTCTGTTTTATATCGCAAAAAATTAAAATCGCAGAGGCAATCAAATACCATCAAAAGAAAGCTCCATTTGTGGGAAGAAAAGGACGCAAGTTTCGTTTTGGTACAACATTGCATTACCGCGCAATTGCCAGTTAAAGCAGCGCAGTGCCAAATTGTAAAAACACCTTGGGTCTTTTAGCAGCATATTGGTCCGGTCCTTAAGTGGTTAAAGGGCCATGTACAGGTACGTGATTATGTCTGTCCGTGCCATTCTGCCGACTTATAGCTACATGGGCCGGTCCATAAGCGGTTAACGTAGGAGATCACCGTAGTGTTGACTAACCTAAGAGCACTGATGCTCCCTTTTATTATATGGCGAAAGCCTGAAATCTGCTTCCTGGTTCCTACTGCTGGAGGAACCCCTTCCATAGCGGCCGCCTTCTCCAGCTTCCACTTGATCCTCAGAGTCTGGAGACACGATCGTGCCAATTATTTTAGCCGCTGAAAGGCTTGCAGGTGGGACGAAAACCAGGCCAGGAGTATTCAGATCCAAAACATCGGGATCCAGAGCCAAGGCAATGATCCAAGATTAAATTGAACTGAGCTTGAGGCCCAGAAGAGACTGAGTGGGCTCCAAGTGTGTCCTTGCCAGATTCAGCAGCCAGACAAATTTAAGGAGCATAGCAAAGACCTTAGCTCTGGGCTCCATCAGCTGCCCTCTGTCTAGGGACAGTAGGACGAAGACATCCATGTAACTAGGCAGGCATATTCTCCTTGTTTTGATAAAGACTATAACAAATAAGACCCTGAAAACACACAGGGTGATGTTGAAAGCCCAAATGGCTGGAGATGGTCTTGACCTACAGTGAACCAAAGGAACTTGCGGAAGTCTTCTACATTAGGCACATGAAGGTAAGCATCTTTAAGTCTATTGGCAACAAGCCGGTCACCTGGTTGGACCCCATATGAATCAGGGACAATGTTTTCACCTTTGCTGAAATTGTCTCAATTGTGCAAGGTCTAAAACCGGCCTCTGCCAGCTTTTCCTCTTCATAGCCTAAGAGGGGCGAGCACCTGCCCTGAAATCTCTTGTATTCAGAGATTTGACACAGCAGCACTTTGAAACATCAGTGATTGCGTAAAGCATGGGTATATGCTTTCATTACCTCAGCGTAAGGCAAAATCCATGGAAATTAGTCTGATGAAGGAGGACTTCTGATGGACCATGCATGTCCCTAAAGGACCACTTCAACGTCCCAATAGTCTGAAGCCCAACCCAGTAGCTTCTTGGATTCCGAGTTCAAGCTTTTAGCATACTTCTGAGGGGATATTGGGTCCCCTCACCAGCTCCTAAAATCCCAACCTGGTCTGTAAAGATATGCAACCCTTGCACGCTCTGAACTTCTCTAGACTGTCCTCTTCTGGCCTAGCCAGTGCTGGTCCTGAGGTAGGACCTCAGCTTGCAAACTGTGGCCCAGGTTACGGTGCTATCCAGCTTGCCAAAAGATAAAGCTCCCTAAAAGGGAATGCTACACTACGCCTATTGGAGGCAGGAACAGTAAACCAAGGCCCCAGCCATAGCACTCATTTTGCTGTAACTAACGAGAGCAAAATGCGGACAGCAGCCATAGATTTGAAGACACTAGAGCCAGAGAAGAAACCGATAAACGCACAAACTGCTGCGATGGAATATGTGATATAAAAGTATACATCACCGCACATGGCAACTTCAATCCTGCTTCCACAATCAGACCGGGCCAGGTAGGTTGATCACACCGGGCTTGAGGCACATAGCCCAGCTGTTGGGGAGTGGCCCTATATGGCCATTGCACCACTTGCCTGCCAATGGCCAGGCTTTAGCTCTACCAGCACCTCTTTAGTTTGCCCACTCCATACCCTGCTTAAGATCAAAGGTTTATTGGGTTATCTTCTATTTAGCTCACTCCATTCCCTGCTAATAGTCAGGGTTTATCGGAGTATCGTAAACTGTCTTTGCAGTGCTTGCCACCGGCCAGTCTTGATCGCGGAGAGAAAAAAACTTTAGGTACACGAATAACCAAACCGGACAAAAAAGGAACAAGGCCGCTGGCTTGTTTATAGCAAAGATTTATGGGAGAGGGGTCCTATAGGGCAGTGGTCATCAACCCTGTCCTCAGGGCCCACTAACCGGACAGGTTTTATGTATTACCTTGGGGAGATGCAGACTAGAATACTGCAATCACTGAGCAACAAATGATATCACCTGTGATGTATTTCAGTTATCTTGCAAACCTGGCCTGTTGGTGGGCTCTGAGGACAGGGTTGATGACCACTGCTATAGGGGATGAGTGGAGGCGGGGTTAACAGACATGCATGCTGCATGGAGTCTATCAGGAAAAGTATAACCTGCTGCATTTCTCCTGCACTGGACTGTAATGCTGTAAAATGCACTGAAACACACATCTCCTTATGTAAGGTGAAGAAAAAAAACGCACTGGAATGCATCAAAAATGTGCATGCAGAAAAGCATCTTAAGACGCATCCAGACTGCATTTTCTATGGTGTGAACTGGCCCTATAGTGTCATCAGCATAGAGAGCAATCTGACCTTCACTGATAGGCCTACAAAAACTCCTATCAGGGGATTGCGAAGTCCCAGCAGCGAGTGGCTCTAAGGCCAAAGCAAAAAGGAGGGGGATAAGGGACATCCATGTCTAGTTCCATGAGAAAGGGAAAAGGTATGTGATAATACCCTGTTCATTTGTTTGCGGGCTGTAGGAGCAGAGTACAAGAGTTCTAGCCGTTAAATAAAATGGAGACCAAAATAAAACTTAAAGTGGTTGTAAACCCACTATTTGGACTTTTACCTACAGGTAAGCCTATAATAAGGCTTACCTGTAGGTAAGGAGAATATCTCCTAAACCTGCACGGTTTAGGAGATATTACCCCCGCAATGCGGGCGGCGCATGCGCAGGGGGGACTCCACGGCTGAAGGACCGGCATCGCCGGACCCTGCCGATTTTAAATCTCCCGCGCGCACGCGCGGGAGTGACGTCATCGCCGCTCCAGCCAATCACAGCGCTGGAGCGGCGATACCCGGAAGACACGCCGGAGCAAGATGACATCCTGCTCGGCGTGGACCAGGTAAGTGGTACACACCTCGTTCCGAGGTAAGTATTTCATAATAGGCTAGTATGCGGTGCATACTAGCCTATTATGCCTTTTGCATTGCAGGTTTGGGGGGAAAAAAAAAAAGTTTATGCGGTTTACAACCGCTTTAAGGATAAGTTCATCTTTGGGAACATGTTGCATGTTCCACCCAATTTTAGGGTGAAACATGTAACATGCTCCCAGTGGCAGCAGTACGGAGAGAAGTTCCCTGTACTAGCTGCCATTATTTGAAAACAGTGCGGCCATGCAGGGGCTCCGCCCACACAGCTGCGTAGTTCAGACACACACCCCTTTGTGTGTCTGAATGAACTACAAGCCCAACACTGTTCTTCTCCAAGGGCATAATGAGAAGCTCCACCCTTGTGCCTTCTTTTAAGAACAAAAGGACAAAGAGTATTTTGGGACTTTAACCACTTCCCGACCGCCTTGCATACATTTTCGGCGGCGGGGTTGGCTCCTCTGCGCGAATCGCCGTACTCCTATGTTGTTTCCTTTTTAAGAGCCATAGCAGGCGCCCGTGGCACGATGGGGGGGCTCAATGATGCACATGGCCGGCCACCCGCGTTCCCGGACACGAGCCAGAACGGGGATTTGTGTATGTAAACCAGGGGTTAAACTAAGGGGGGCGTCTGCCCCTTTTGACGCATCTAGGGGGCGCCGCCAATGGTTCATCTCCCACCCACACTGGGAACAGCTGCTCTAAGGGTGTCACTGCCACCCTATAAAGTGTGAGGGACAGACAGGTCTCCCTCCTAGTCGTGCCCAAACAGCCTATGTCTTTTCTGCGTGAAGCATCCTAAAGAAGGGGAGGTTTCAAAGAAGGCCCTGGGCTGGGGGGGAGGAAATGAAGAGGAGGCCTTGGACTGGGGGGAGTGCAGTGAAGACCCCAGACTGGGAGAGGGGGTTAGAGGAGGCCCTGGACTGGAGGGGTGCAGTGGAGGCCCTGGGCTCATGAGGGGGGCAGGGGATGTTGAGGAGGCTTTGGGGGGGGGGTTGCATAGGAGGCCCTAACCTGAGGGGGGGCGGCACAGAGGAGACCCTGGAGTTGGGTGGGGGGGTTCAGAGGAGGCTCTAGAGATTGGGGGTGCAGAGGAGGCCCAGGAGTGGGGGGTACAGAGAAGGCCCTGGAGTGTGGGGGGGGGGGTGCAAAGGAAGCCCTGGACCAGGGGATGCAGAAGAGGTCCTGAACTAGGAGGAGTACACCAGAGGCCCTGGACTTGAAAAGTGGGGTTGCAAAAGACCTGGATTTGGAGAGCAGGGTACAGAGGGGGCTCTTAACTTGGGGTGTGTTGTAAAGGAGGCCTTGGAATGGGAGAGCAGTGCAGAGGTGGCCCTGGACTAGGGAGGTGGGTGCAAAGGAGGCCCTTAACTAGGAAATGGTGTGTCAAAGGCCCCTGGATGGGGGGGTTACAAGGGAAATGCTGAACTAGGCGAGGGGGGTCCTGGGGCAGAGCCAAGCCAGAGACCAACAGCCACCAGCTCTCTGCTTAGGAAGCAGGGAGAACCAAGCTATTGGCGGTGTTTACTCGGCTCTCAGCTTTGGAGCCGGCAGGTGACAGATGCAGCATCTCCCTAGGTAGGTATGATTCATAAAATTCCCAAACTTCTTTTACCTGATATCTCCTCTTTCCTGCTATCTGGCCCACATGCCCATGCCCAGTGTGATTGCTGTGTACCGTGTGGGGATGCATTGTGTTCTGTGCATCCTTGTGCAGGCAGTCCAGTCAAAGTCAATTGGGACACAGCAACTTCCTGGACATGGTCAAATGTAAAAATTTGACATGCAGATAGGAAGTGATGCATGTATCCAAATGCAGTGTCTGCATTCGATTCTGTGCACCCACTTCTATAGGTGGATGAAGATGCCGCAAAAAAGGGGAACATCATACAGACTTGTCCTAGCGCCGGTCTGGATGAGCCCTTAAAGGAATTTATCAAAACTAGAGCAGACAGAATTTGGAACAGCTGTGCATGGCAACCAATCAGCTTATAGCTTTCATTTTTTAAAGCTGAACAAGCTGAAGATGGAAGCTGATTGGTTGCCATGTGGTGTTCCAAATCCTGACTGCACCAGTTTTGATAAATTCCCCTCACTGTGTTTTACATTTCTTGCTCCTGACTACAGCATTCTAAGTACAGCACATTCTTTGTTAACCACTTGCCGCCCGCCCACCGTCAAATGACGGCTGGGCGGTGCGGCTCTCGTTCTGAGTGGACATCATGAGATGGCTTCCTAGAATGACCACTCTCACACACCCCTGGGGGTGGGCAGCATGGCGATCCTGTAAAGGGCCGCGGCTCTTTAACCATGTGATCGGCTTTGTCGAAATCACAGCCTGCGCATGTAAACATGGAGATGCCGGTAATCGCCGCTCCTCGCCTCACACTGTCAGGTGGCATCTCCTCCCAGGGGACATCTAGGCATCAGTGATCATCAGTTCCCTGATTACAATTAGGTGCCCACCACTGCCAGCAATCGGCCATTAGTGATGCCAGTCATTGCTGGCTATTAGTGCTGCCCATCAATGGCGCCCATCAGTGCCATCTGTGACCCTCAGTGCCACATATCAATGCCGCCTATCAGTGCCCATAAGTGCCGCATATTCGTGCCTCATCAGTGCCACCTAATCGGTGCCCATAAGTGCCGCCCCATCAGTGAATGAGAATTACTTGTTTACAAAATTTACTAAGTAAACTTTATTTTTCAAAATTTTTGGTCCTTTTGTTTTTTTGCAAAAAAAAACCCAGAAGTGATCAAATATCACCAAAAAAAAGCTGTATTTGTGTGAACGGTGTAATTGTCATTCAAATTGTGAAAGCACTGAAAAATGGCCTGGGCAGGAAGGGGGTGGTAAGTGCCCTGTATTGAGGTGGTTAAAGACATAAGATTTTTAATCTTCGTGCAGTCTATGCATGAAGGTAAACAAACCTGTGTGCAGCAGCCCCACCTAATTCCTACCTTAGCCCCCTCTCCATCCAGCGATGTCCATGAGAGCCTTGGCTGTCTGGGGATAGCACTCCTGATTGACTCACTGGCTCCTGCTAAAAGCCAATCGGAAGACTGAAAGAGCGGAGTTCAGCCATGGCTCTGTGTGTGAATGGACACAGAGCCGTGGCTCAGGAGCGTGCCTGCTTGGATGCCCCCATATCAGGCTGCTTGCTGTGGGGCAACGCATAAAGAGGGAGGGCCCAGTGGTGCCTAAGAGGGAGGGGCCAGTGGTGCCTGCGAGGGACCCAAGAAGAGGATCCAAGCTGTTCTGTGCTTAAAACCATTACACAGAGCAGGCAAGTAAAACACGTTATTGTTTAGAAAAAAAAAACAAGACTTTTATTTTCACTTTAAGGTTAGCTGTGTGTAGTAAAGGATATGCAATGGAAAACTCAGTATGCTCAGTTTTATATTAATAAAATAAGCATACTGAGGTTTGTACTGTCTGTTACATACTCGCTTGTGGCACAGGCAATAAAGCATATGGCCCTTTAAGCCCCTTCCACTGTTGATGCAATCTGATCACACGCACAATTTTGGCGGATGGGGGTGCAAAAAAAGTTCAGTCCTGGGTGCTAGATGTGCTAGCTACGTGACTAATGTCAGTAGAGGAGGGACAGATCTGCTGTTCCTAGTAATTAGGAACAGCGGCATGTCTCCTCCTCCAGTCAGTACACTGCTCCCACAGTTAGAAACACACACAAGGGAACACATTTAACCCCTTGATCACCCCCTGGTGTTAACCCCTCCCCTGCCAGTGACATTTACACAGTAAGTAATCAGTGCATTTTTATAGCACTGATCGTTGTATAAATGTCAATGGTCCCAAAAAGTGTCCGATCTGTCTGCAACAATGTCGCAGTCCCACTAAAAATCGCAGATTGCCGCCATTACTAGTAAGAAAGAAATGATAAAAATGCCATAAATCTATCCCCTATTTTTATTTATTTAACCAAAAATATGTAAAAGAATACACATTGGTCTAAACTGATGAATACATTTTGTTTTTTAAATTAGGGATATTTATTATAGTACAAAAAAAATTAAAATTTAATTTTCAACCTGCAGAGGTGATCAAATACCACCAAAAGTAAAACTATTTGTGGGAAGAAAATTGCATCAATTTTGTTTGGGTACAGCATCGCATGGCCGCGCAATTGTCAGTTGAAGCGCCGGAGTGCCATATTGCAAAAAATGGCTTGGTCATTGAGTGGGCAAATCCTTCCGTGGCTGAAGTGGTTAAGTATACCCCAGTGTTCACACTTACCATGCAATAAGAAAAATGATCCTATATAATACAGTTTGTATAAAAAAAAATATTACATACAATATAAAAACAAATTGTCTGTGAAATACATTGCAAAGATCATTCTTAGAAGCTTGAATGCGCTTATCTTTGTAATGTATTTCAGACAACAATGTGTTTTTATATTGTATGTAATAAAAGATGATTTTTGTAAAAACTTTGATATAGGATCATTTTTCTTTTTGCATGTCAAGTGCGCACACTGGGGTATATTTAAAGTCTAAAATACTCTGTCCTCACGCATTCTAGATTTACTGCACGGTTTTCCATAAGCTCAAAGCATATTCTTCTCTTAAGTTTTCAGATGGCAAAAGAAATTACACTTCCAGTAATTAACCACTTGCCGACTGATACATACATACATGCATGTGTATGTGTGTGTGTATGTGTATATATATATATGTGTATGTGTATGTGTGTGTGTGTGTGTGTGTGTGTGTGTGTGTGTGTATATATATATATATTAGGGCTGTGCAAATTAACTTTTAATTAATCGATTAATCTTAAATTTTTTTGATCAATTAAAATTCTTTTGACTGGTACTCACCTCTCCGCCGGCTTCTGGGCCTTCAGGGAGTTCCGTCGGAGATCCAGTAACGTCACAGACAACGGCGGGGCTTGCCGTGTCCATCTGAAGGGCTCCTTTGCTGTGCCTTCATATCTGCATGCCGGCGGGACCTTACTATCTGCCATACGCAAGGGCTGTTGCACTTCCCTCTATCAACCTGGGATTCTACAACCATCCACTGGGAGTTGTAATAGTTCCCTTCATGGGACATCTACATGCCGACGGACTGATGTTAACCTCTCCTCATCTGGATTCAGCAGTGGTATTGTACACATTTTTATACCTGTATCATACTTGGCTACATGTTTTTATGACTGCTTTTGGTACCGTTTGGTATTACTCACACCAATTTTACAGTTTATGTAGCTACATCGATTTTATCTCCAGTGCAATATTTATTTGGTTACCTACTTGAAGACTATAAAAGTTTTAATGCTATTCCCATCGAACGCTGCCTTTGTGTGTTTTTTGTATCCTGCTATCCATTTTTCCAGTTGTTGGTAGCTGCACTGGGAATCAGCCTGCAAAAAGATTAGCTAAAAGTAGTTGGATCTGTATGTGCGTTATAATTAATCGAAATTAGTTGATAAATCGATTAAAAAAAAAAAACGATTAATCGAACACAAAAATTTTGATCAGTAACAGCCCTAATATATATATATATAATGTATGTTGTGGTTTACTGGGATTATGGCTGACGCTATCAGCCATAACCCTGGTATAATTTTTTGCGGCTGGCTTTCTCATGAAACTGTTCTGACCAGCTCATGAGCGACTACCCTCCCCCTACCGCTCGCTGTAGTTCCTCAGGCTTGCCATTTCCGTTGGTTCGCCCTAGAAATTATCCAAAGGTGCCGCCGGCTGCTCCCATAGGCAGTCAAGGAGTAGATACGATTTGATCGACTCTATGGGGTTCGAGGACCGGATCAAGGTCACTTTTGGTTCAGGCTGAAAGTACAGATTTTTTGGACCCCAGCTCTCTCCATAGAGGACCTGCCATCCTTATTTCTATTACAAGGGATATTTACATTCCTTGTAATGGGAATAAAAGTTATCAACATTTTTTATATTAAAGCACCCCCATCCCTCCATGCTCGCGCGCAGACGCGAATGCATACTCAAGTCGCTCACGCATAGTAAACTGTATTCGCACCACACATGTAGGGCATCACCGCAAACGTTTTGAGCGAGAGCAATAATTCTAAAATAAAAAAAAAATAAAGCACTGTTGTACCCCCGTGCAAAGGCGAATGCACACTTCGATACTGAATGTAAAAATACCTTGTGACACAAATTGCAATGATCACCATTTTATTCCCTAGGGCAGGCATGTCCAAAGTCTGGCCCGCGGCCCGGTTTTGAACGGCCCGCCTGGTTATCTAAACATACATATCTTTTGTGGCCCCCGACGATCTCCCAGATCGCCGGTGCCACAAAAGATTTACCATATTTATCAGCGTATGGTGGGGCTGCTTTCCTGGCAATTGGCGTTCATTCCTAGAAATGGTGGGGCTGCATTCCTGGCAATTAGAGTGCATTCCTGGCAATGGTGGGTGAGTGCATTCCTGGCAATGGTGGGTGAGTGCATTCCTGGCAATGGTGGGTGAGTGCATTCCTGGCAATGGTGGGTAAGTGCATTCCTGGCAATGGTGGGTGAGTGCATTCCTGGCAATGGTGGGTGAGTGCATTCCTGGCAATGGTGGGTGAGTGCATTCCTGGCAATGGTTGGTGAGTGCATTCCTAGCAAAAATGAGTGCTGCATTACTGGCAATGGTGGGTGCTGCATTACTGGCAATGGTGGGTGCTGCATTACTGGCAATTGGGGGTCTGAAGATAGGTACTGACCCTTATTTTGCTTCACAGTTCTTTATTTAAAATCATTTTATTTTTTTCCTGAAACTTCCATCTTTGTCGGGCAAAATGGTCGGCCCTCGCGCATGTTCACTTAATCAAATCTGGCCCTCTTTGAAAAAACTTTGGACACCCCTGCCCTAGGGTCTCTGCTATAAAAAAAAAATGTATAATGTTTTGGGTTATGAGTCATTTTCTTGAAAAAAATACTGACTTAACCTCTTGCCGACCGCGCTATAGCAAAAATACTGCTACATCGCGGTCGAGTTACTGTGACAGGACGTCCTCGTGCACTTCCGCGTTTGCGCGTCCCCTGGGGCGCGCTCGCTGAAGTGTCCGTGCTCACCGGGTCTAGAAGACCCGGCGCATCACGGATCACGGTAAATTGCCGCTGATAGCGGCCGTTTACCACGTGATCGCTCCGTCAAATGAAGGAGCGATCACTTGTAAACACACCGGCGTCATTTGATGACGCCGGTTCCTCCCTCCCCTCTCTGTACCGTTCGGTACAGTGCGAGAGGAGAGGGGGGGAGCGCGGGGTGTCAGCAGTGCTGTGGCTGGACAACTGCAGTCACAGATCCATCCCAGCTCAGCTATCCCTGCGCAAATACCCCATGCTCTGGCAATACCCCATGCTCTGGCAATACCCCATGCTCTGGCAATACCCCATGCTCTGGCAATACCCCATGCTCTGGCAATACCCCATACTCTGGCAATACCCCATACTCTGCAATACCTCGATACTCTGCAATACCCTGCAATACCCCAATACCCTGCGCGATACTCCGCAATACCCCAATACTCCGCAATACCCCAATACTCTGCATATATAATGTTTTGGGGTTCTATGTAATTGTAAGAATTGGTCTGGGTGTTCCAGAACGCCTGATGGCGCTCCCTGCATGTTGGGCCTCTATGTGGCCACGCCGTGTAAAAGTCGCACACATGGGGTATCGCCATACTCGGGAGGAATAGCAGAATGTGTTTTGGGGTGTAATTCGTGGTAAGCATATGCTGTGTGTGAGAAATAACCTGCGAATATGACAGAAACAAGTTTTTTTTTTTTTTTTTTTTTTTTTACAGAATTTTCTGTTGTTTTTCTTTTATAGCGCAAAAAATAAAAAACCCAGAGGTGATCAAATACCACCAAAAGAAAGCTCTATTTGTGTGAAAAAAAGGACAAAAATTTCAAATGGGTACAATGTTGTATGACTGAGTTATTGTCATTCAAATTGTGAGAGCACCGAAAGCTGAAAATTGGTCTGGTTAGGAAGGGGGTTAAGTGCCCAGTGGTCAAGAGGTTAAACTTGAAACGGTGCCAGAAAAAGCCTGTTCAGCAAGTGGTTAAGCTGTCGCTGCAAGAATGGCAGCATCCACTGGAGGGTTCGCCACACTGTATCCTAATTTATGCCAATCACAAGAATCTCTAGTATGTGCAATCCACCCAATGCTTGAATCCCAGATGGGCTCTTTTTAGAAAGGTTAACCTTTGACTTTACCTGTCAGCCTGGTTTCATAAATGGCCACGTTGATGCTTTGTCAAGATCATTTAACATTGCTGACTCTGGGTGTGACATTGAACCAGAACGCGTTATTGGTGCCCACCTTTCGCGCCAAGCTTCTCAAATAGGCACATGACTGTACCCCTGCTTTCCTACAGCACCATTACTGGTGGCCCTCCCTGTTGGAAGATTATGCTCAGGCTTGCTCCATTTGTGTGTGCTCTAAGTCTTCCACGACTGCTCCAGCAGGTCTCCTTTTACCTCCGCCTGTTCCAGAGGAACCTTTGCATTGTATCTCTGTGACTTTACTTCTAAACTTCCCCCCTCAGCAGGCTCCACAGTTATCTAGGTGGTTGTGGACAGGTTTTCCAAAATGTCACTTGACTCCACTTCCAGGACTACCTTCAGCTGTCACTCTGGCTTCCATCGTTATGAGGGGATATTTCGTCTTCATTATATGCCCTGCACATTGTCTCTACTAGAGGAGCTCAATTTACAGCTCACTTCTGGGGGCCTCTTGCCAACTCCTTTGGAATCAAGTTGGTTTTCTCCTCAGCCTTTCACCACAGTCAAATGGGTAGACTGAAAGGGCCAAACAGAATGTTGAACTGTACCTTTTTTTATGCGTTCATTTTTGCCCATCAGGGTAATTGGGTAGACCTTCTACCCTGGGCTTAGTTTTCCCTCGCTGATGCCAGCACTGGTGAGTGTATTTCTCTTCCGTTCATGGACGGACACAGCAGCATTGACCTTAGGGTTATGTACCTTCGTTCTAGGAGAGACTAGGCAGAACAAAACACAGCACTTTAAGTGTTAAAACACTTCTCTCAGTACAGCACCTCCCAGGGGGCGTGTCCCCCGGGTACATCCCACTCTCTGGAAGCATCCAGCCTCAGTTTTAATCTGCCTAGCGTCAGGAGAGCATGGCCTTTCTGGAGCCCATGTGCTCTGGAGATTTTTTTGCAATTTTTTTCGCCTTCGTTTTTGTTCCTGCATTTTTAAATCCTGGGATCTTCTATCAATTGCCGACTGGGTAACAGGCTGGATCTGATCCTTGTAGTACCCCCATGTTCGGCCATCAAGCGTGTGCCAGTCTTTAGCTAGGCCATCCGCGACATGCACCGTTGCTCCAGGGGCGGCCGGTGAACTACATGTTCCAGGGCACACATATGACCGGTCTCTATGGCCGTGTCACAGTGTGCCGGGCCGACAGCCATGCCGCAAGCGGACGTTGGTTCTGTCTGGAATGACTCCAGCCAGTGGTCGCAGGATGGGTAAGTAGTATCCCCTTGCCTCGGCAGGGTTTTTTTCGGCTGATGCATTCCTGGGGAGGTTGACTGAGGGTCCGCCCTGCTTTCCTCTTTCCCTTTCCTCTCCCTCCTTCCCCGTTTCTGGGTGGCGGCTGTGAGGTGGGGGGTCCACCATGAGGATTCTGCGCCTTGCGGTCAGGGAGGACCACTTTCAATTTGTGGTCCTCCCGTTCGGCCTGGCTTCGGCACCACAGGTTTTCACCAAGGTGCTCGCCCCGATTCTGACCCTGCTGCGGCAGGGCAGGATCTCTATCGTGGGATACCTGGACGACCTTCTTCTGAGAGCTTCCTGAAGCTCAGAATTAGAAGAGGATGTGTCTATCACCTGTCAGACCCTCCGAGAATTCGGTTGGCTGCTGAATATCCAGAAGTCAGTACTGGTACCGTCTCATCGGCTGGAATATCTGGGGTTGGTCCTGGATTCCTCGGTACTACGGACCGGGAAATCGTTTCTGCCGTGTCACTGGACAGTGATCACGACGGATGCCAGCCTCTCCGGCTGGGGGGGGGGGGGTGTCTGGGGTGTCCAGTCAGCCCAGGGGAGCTGGACTCAGGAGGAGTCCCGCCTTCCAATCAATGTACTGGAGCTCCGGGCTATCAAGTTGTGTCCCTCCAAGTGGTCTCTGGGTCTGCAAGGCCGACCGATCAGAATCCAGTCCGACGCCACGGCTGTGGCATACGTCAATCATCAGGGGGGCACACGCAGCTCGGCTGCAGCGACGGAAGTCGCGCACATTCTCCCTGGTGGGTCGAAAGCTACGTTCCAGCTCTGTCGGTGGTGTACATTCCGGGGGTGCTGAATTGGCAAGCCGACTATCTAAGTCGCCAAAGACTAGACCAAGGGGAATGGTCGCTACACCCGAAAGGTGTTTCAGACTCTGTGCCAAAAAATGGGGCACTCCAGACGTGGACCTTCTAGCGTCCCGTCTCAATCGGAAGGTGTCACGATTTGTGACCAGATCGAGGGACCCGTGGGCGGACACGTCAGACGCGCTGGTGGCGCCTTGGGGTCACTATCGCCTGATATATGCTTTCCCTCCTCTGCAACTTCTTCCTTGCCTGCTGCGCAGGGTGGAAGCCAAGGGGATACCAACAATCCTGATCGCCCCGGATTGGCCGCGCCGTCCCTGGTACGCGCACCTGGTGCGTCTGGTGGCAGACGTTCCCTGGCGTCTACCCCTGAGAGAAGACCTTCGACCTTGTCGCAGGGTCCTATCTTTCACCCTGCTTTACAGTCGCTGGCTTTGACGGTGTGGCTGTTGAGAGCCAGGTCTTGAAGGACCGAGGCCTGTCGGGCTTGGTGATTTCTACCATGCTACAAGCACGGAAGTCCACTTCAAGTAAGATTTACCATCGTACGTGGAAGGCCTACATCTCTGTGTGAAGAGATGAAGTGGCACCCCTGTACATACGTAGTGTCCCGGATTCTGCTGTTTTTACAGCGTGGAGTGCATCAGGCTCTCGCCTTAAGTATGGTTAAGAGCCAAATGTCGGCTCTAGCTGTCTACTTTCAGCGACCCTTGGCGGCGCACTCCTTGGTGCGTACGTTTGTGCAGGGGGTCCGGCATGTGGCCCCTCATGTGCGTCCTCCACTGCCTCCTTGGAACTTGAATTTAGTTCTTTCGGCGCTTCAAGAAGCTCCGTTTGAGGACATTCGGAAGATTCCTTTGTTGACTCTGTCCCAGAAGGTGTTTTTTCGGGTGGCAATTACCTCGGTCAGACGGGTATCTGAACTGGCGGCCTTGTCCTGCAAGGCTCCCTACTTTGTCATCCATGAGGATAAGGTGGTGCTGCGGCCGCAGCCATCATTCCTTCCAAAGGTTGTTTCAGCTTTTCACATTAATGAGGACATTGTTCTTCCATCCTTATGTCCTCGGCCGAAAAACTCGAAGGAGGCCACTTTGCATTCCTTGGATGTGGTTCGAGCCCTACGGGTGTACTTGTCTGCTACGGCTCCGTTTCAGAGGTCGAACTCACTGTTCGTGACGGTGACTGGTCCTAAAAAAGGCCTGGCGGTCTCGTAGGCCACCATTTCTAGGTGGATCAGACAGGTCGTGCTCCAGGCCTATGTCCTAAAGGGGCGGGCGCATTCGACCATGGCGATTGGTGCCTCTTGGACTTTCGGTCATCAAGCGTCTGTCTTGCAGGTATGCAAGGTGTTGACCTGGTCGTCAATCCACACCTTTTCAAAATTTTACAAGGTGGATGTGAGTGCATCTTCGGATGCCTCCTTTGGCCTCAAGTTTTTACAGGCGGCAGTTTAAGGTTGACGTTTCCTCCGTTGAGGAACTCTGGTTTGTTTGGGGTGAAGCTTGGTTTGCTGTGTTTTTTCCCACCCCTCGAAATTTTTGACACTGCTTGGGGACGTCCCTAAGGTCAATGCTGATGTGTCCGTCCATGAACGGAAGAGAAAATAGGATTTTTGTACTCATCGTAAAATCCATTTCTCTGAGTTCATGGACAGACACAGCACCCACCCCTTCTTTGTTTGTACTGCTTGTCTACGAACTGAGGCTGGAAGCTTCCAGAGAGTGGGATGTACCCGGGGGACACGCCCCCTGGGAGGTGCTGTACTGAGAGAAGTGGTGGTGAAGCGCTGTGAAAGCTAATAACACGCAGAAATTTGGGTACCCATGTGGGTAGGTGACCCTGGTGAAAAATAAATAAACAAAGTGACTACTAAAAAAGGGGAAGGAGGTGAATACAATAACATATGATGTGAACACTAAGTGACACGGTGTAACAGGCTGGATATACCAGGTAGACAATAATAAAGGTTAGTACACAAATGTGAACAAATCAATAGCTCACACAAGCTAAAATATCTATGCTGTGCGTAGCAACACACAGAAACAATGCATAGCAAAAAACATGTGAAAAAAATCCATAGGAATGGTGACGCCAAAACCCAAAAGAAAAAAGTCCAGTGTTTAAATAAAGCAGACTTCAGTGCGCACACCTCTTGTGGTACTAAATGCTCACCTCAGAGCCATAGCACGGATGGCTCACAGTACCACAGATGTCTCCCTAGATGTGCAACCACACTGGTATATGCTGAGATGGAGAGGGCTCCTCATCAGGGGCG
Organism: Rana temporaria; assembly: GCF_905171775.1. Classification (NCBI taxonomy): domain Eukaryota; kingdom Metazoa; phylum Chordata; class Amphibia; order Anura; family Ranidae; genus Rana; species Rana temporaria. The sequence continues at coordinate 228,598,574 of NC_053492.1, forward strand.
GACTGACAACTCATGGGGCCCCCGGGCAATAGAATTTTGTGGTCCCCAGGGGCTTACAGATGGCCACCACGCCAGGAGGCAGTGCAGAGGCAGGGCAGCTAAAATCTCAGGATTTTCACATCAAAAGCATGTCGGTTTTGGACATATCAGGGAAAGATGTTAAAAAAAACACAATTTCTACATATTGTCCCTGGTTTTATTAAACCTGGCAACCCTGATGGGGCCCCCTAGTGGCATGGGGCCCTCGGGCAGTGCCCGAGAGCCCCAATGGTCAGTCCGCCCCTGCTCCTCATCAAGTGTTCATACAAACATGGAAGCAAAAATAAAGGGAAAATAGCATAATCCTGTGGGAAAACTTGAAATGGGTTTGATATATCACATACACGCACTCACATTGAGGCTGTGGATAGTGGACCTATCTCCACGAACGCCGCGTTCGTATCCGGAACTGATATGTTAGAAATTCACTGGTAAGCAGGGCAACTCTCGCTTTCTCTGTGTCTTCCACCTCCTGTCCGTGGTATCAGCCAGTGCTCAGGGGGTATAAGATGGAAGGAAACAGAGGGGGGCCCATAGTGCAGTATCACATAAAATGTATTAAGGTACAAGTAGTAACAGGTAAAACTCACATTTTAAAATACAGACAGCAGCAAAACACCTACGAGCAGCGAGCTCGTCTCATCGCCGTCGGTCTGTGTCGGCTCTGTAACTCCTATTCCCGACTAGTGTTCGTCATATTCACTTCTGTGAAAGGAGGCGCCTGTGGGATTGGATTCATGACACGTGGAACTTTTGATGGTCATTATAACACTCAAGTTGAGTCCTCGATACTACTGTAGCAGCGCTTTAGTCAAACTCCTAATGTGACATATATCTTCCATATATTGTTCATACAGGAAAAGAGGGTGATGCAGAGGAGTACAGTAGTGTTTAAGCGGATTGCCCCATTTTTGGGGATGCACACACCACAATTCAAGACAAGATATGCCTTAAAACCACTGATCATCCACCGCTGTATTTTTCACCAAATTGGTCATCCCACTTTTGCAAGGGTTTCAGCAATAATGTGTAATGTGTGGAAAACCCTTGCAAAAGTGGGATGACCAATTTGGTGAAAAATACAGTGGTGGATGATCAGTGGTTTTAAGGCGTATCTTTTTTTTTTTTTTTTTTTCACTTCAGACTTAACCATTTACCGGAGGAAGGTAGCGAGACTTTCCCGCCATTCATTTGCCCAACAAGTCTCCTTCTGGTTTCGCATCATATGTGGAAGTTTTTATTTATTTATTTATTTTTTTTATTTTTTTTCCTTTTTTCTTATACCTTTTTTTTTTTTTTTTCAAACACTTTAACACATTAGTACCTTCATACCCTTCCACCTCCCCTTCCCTCCCCACCCCCTGTACCTCCAGTTACCTTTCTATATCTTATATTCAATCTTATTTTCTATCTTATTGTTTTCTTAAGTTGTTTCCCGCCCTGAAACTTTACATTATCTTACAAAATCATACCCTATGCCCTATGCAACCATTAACTCCGCAAATACCATGGAATGTTTGAACTCTGACAACTTTGACCATGTCATTTCATATTCCTCTAAGCCATCTGTGTCACTTGGCCTTAAGTATTCTAAATTTTGAATGGAGTTTATTTTGTTACACCATTCTTTAATAGGGGGACTTTCCTTGTCTTGCCAGTGACTGGCTATCAGACTTTTAGCAGCTGTTAAAAGATGGGGTAAACGACTTTTTTGATATTGTTTCATAGGTAATCTGATCCTTTGATGCAAACATCCCCATGGATCATCTGGAATCTCTATATCTGTTACTTTGGTGATTAATTGTCTAATCTTTCTCCAGAACCACTTAATTTTTGGACATTGCCACCATATATGCGCCAAGTCTCCGATCTGTCTACATCCTCGCCAGCACAGTTCTGAGACTTCTTTCTTATATTTATGAGCCTTGTCTGGGGTGATATACCATCGCGTCAGGCATTTGTAATTTAGTTCGATTATTTTACTATTAGCTGACGAGGTATGCACTCTTCTCCATATTTGTTTTAATTCGAGGAGACTCAAAGAGGATCCCAATTCTTCCTCCCATTTTTTGATATATGGTGGAATGTCCAAATGACCCACTTCTATTAGACATTTATACATTTTTGAAATAACTCCTTTCCCTGAGTCCCCCTGACTAATTCTCTCAAGGGGGCGTAGGTTTTCCCCAGATCTATGTGGCTGTGGTAGAGACTCAAAAAAATGTTTTAACTGGCCATACCGCCATTCGTTTATCTCTATTACCTCCCCTCTGTCCTTTAATTCCTCATAGGTACCTAATTTGTCTTGCGTCATGACATCCTTCAACTGAGCATTTTTTTTCTTAATCCATTTCCCAGAAATTTTCTCTAACCCTGGTGCAAAATATTTTTAGTCATTTAATGGCATAAATGGTGAATTAAAATCCCATTTTTCCCTCTTGTGAACTCTATCCCAAATTTTGATAGCGTGCCGTGTAATGCTATGTGATTGTTTATCTAACTCCCTATATTTATCTGGAATCCATATAATACTCCCTAGACGAACCTTGCTCATATGGTATTCCATGCTTACCCACCTTTTTTGCTTAGTGTCCCTAATCCAATCTATCACTCTTGTGAGAATTACTGCTTCATAATAACTTCTAATATCTGGTGCTCCCCATCCCCCTTGTGTCTTATTTTTTTTTAAAGTTGCCCAACTGATACGCGCTTTTTTACCCTGCCAAACAAATTTTAATAAAATCGTTTGTAGGGTCTTAAAGTACTTCTGAGGTAGAGCGATCGGTAACATCTGTATCTTATACATGATTTTGGGCAAGATTACCATCTTAAAGATATTCATTCTCCCCCCCCAGGATATCTGACCTGCAGAGAGTCTACTAAGTTCTGTTTTAATATCATCCAGCAAAGGTACGAAATTTTCTTTATAAATCCTGTCTCTTGACATAGCTATTTTTACCCCTAGATATTTTATTTCCTTTTTCCCCCACACAAATGGAAACTCCTTTTGATAAGTATTTTGGTCGTTCTTAGCTATATTAATAGAAAGAGTTTCAGATTTAGTTGGATTCATTTTAAAATTAGAAAGCTCTCCATATTGTTTCATTAGTTTTAATAAATTTGGTAACGTTATTCTTGGGCAAGTTAGGTAGAACAGGATGTCACCCGCGTATGCCGCGAGTTTGTGTTCCTCCCTTCCTACTTCTATGCCCTTTATGTCAGAGTTCTTCCTTATTCTCCTTAGAAGTGGTTCTAATGCTAGGACAAACAAGAGGGGGGATAGGGGACAACCCTGTCTTGTGCCATTGTAAAGTTCAAACGCCCCTGAGAGAGTCCCGTTAATTTTTACCCTGGCAACGGTTTTTTATACAGTACTTTGATCCAGTTTAACATTTTTGCCCTATTCCTATTCTCTCTAGTGTCTTGTATATGAAGCCCCAGGCCACTCTATCAAACGCTTTTTCCGCGTCTACTGATAAGAGTAGGCCTGGGGCACCACCATCACTAATTTTGTGAATGGCTAACAACGTTCTTATCCCATTATCTCTCCCCTCCCGTCCTGGTACAAAACCCACCTGGTCGGGGTGGATCAGGTCCTTCATTATACCCTTCATTCTCTTTGCTAAGATTTTGGAGAAGATCTTGGTGTCACAATTCAATAAAGAAATTGGTCTATAATTCATGCATAATGTGCTATCCTTCCCCTCTTTCAGAATTAAGGTGATAGTAGCTTCAATAGCTTCTTTACTCATGTCCCACTTCTCACCTAAGCCATTAAAATACGAGCACATTTTCGGGGCCAGAATATCGATAAACTTTTTATAATATAACACCGTTAAGCCATCCGGTCCTGGGCTCTTACCGTTTGGCGCGTTTTTGATTATTTCTCTGATTTCCCTTTCTGAGATCGGAGCTTCGAGCTTATTGAGATTGTCTTCAGATATTTCCTCCCACTCTATTTCCTTTAAAAATTCATATGTTTTTTTCCCTTTTAAACTTTGCTCATCCTTAGTTTCCTGTTTATTCATTGAATAAAGTTTTTCGTAATATTCCTTGAAACTCTCCACTATTTCACTAGATTTGTGCACTACTTCCCCCCGACTTGTTTGTATTTTCTCAATAAAGTTAAGATTTTTTTTCTTTTTTAATAATTTTGCAAGATGTTTCCCTGGTTTATTATCCCATAGGTACCTCTCTTTCTTTACTTGATTAAATGTACTTCTAGTTTCTTGTTAGTGGGAATGCTTTAATAAGCATTCCCAGTATTGATATTCGTTTTTTATTATTAGTGGGAATGCTTTAATAAGCATTCCCAGTATTGATATTCGTTTTTTATTATTAGTGGGAATGCTTTCATAAGCATTCCCAGTATTGATATTCGTTTTTTATTATTAGTGGGAATGCTTTAATAAGCATTCCCAGTATTGATATTCGTTTTTTATTAGTGGGAATGCTTTCATAAGCATTCCCAGTATTGATATTCGTTTTTTATTATTCTTAATTTTAATTTTAATTTTATTCCGTACGTTTTTTGGCTCTGCGTAACTCCTGCATACTTTCAGCTATTGAGACCATTCAACTTTTAAAATGTTCATCTCGTTCAGCTAACGATGGGACTTCTTCAAGTTTTTTTGTACTATTTATACTTTTTAAAATATTAAGCTTTTAGACACTTTTTTTTAACATTGAAGTCAATGAGAACATCCTTTTTCCTGCTTCAAAACACACGTTCTGCCAAAAGTTTCAGCTCCTTCATACTTTCACTTACAGACACCAAACAAACTTTAAAGCGGTCACAAAATATTCAGCTATCCAAACATGACTTTTCAGATTGATATCTTTTACGGTTTTTGTGAAAACGCAATTTACGTTTAGCGATTTTTTCAGAAAATGGAATCGGTTATAATGTAACCCTATGGAAGGGATTTAGAGTGTGTCATGTGACCTTTACAGTGGAGATCTTTGAAAACAAAAATTATCTTTAAAAAAAGGGCGAACAAATTGCTCTCACGCCCACAAGATCTACTTGTCATACACAATTTATATATCAAAACGTAGGTATGCTTGTCTGGTTTCAGGCAATGTGATCAGTTTTGTGATACGTATTTTAGTTTTAGTTCCAGGAGCTTCTAAAGGACAAGAGTGACAAAACCACTCTCATTGACCGTCCATGTTAAAAATTTTAAAAATTTTCCTGCAAAACACACAACGACGCTCTTTTCTAAATCGCTGGCATGGCCACAATTTTAAGTT